>NW_008795125.1:823186-829670 GCF_000699145.1 Aptenodytes forsteri | reverse complement strand
TATAATATATATAAAATAAAAAAATATTGCCATAAAAATATCTGTTTGAATACTGCTAAAACATAATTCTCAGTCATATCTTGTAAGAAAGGATGGCAATTAAATATTGGTAGTTAATTATGTTAATTGTATGAAAAAAACCCCAATCTTAAATCATGTGTTAATGCACGTTGACTAATCACTGATACTTTAGCTTGTGGAAGCTTGTGGAATTGGAAGAGAAAAACAATTCCGGTTTAATAGGAGAGAGGAGCCACAGCTGAATTCTACATCTTAGTCTGGGATTGAGCACAACATGTTAACATAGCATAGAGCTCAAGCTTCTAAAATGAGCGTAAAACTCAGATTGTCTTGTCTGAAAATTAATTGATTTTGGTTAAGAAAACAACTTATTTCTAAAGTGTATGGAGATTCAAATTAAGATGTATAACAAGAATTGCATTTGTCTAATTCTGCTTTCCAACACATATGAACTACTATGACTACTTTTTTTCAGGCCTACATTTTCTAAAAGTGGTTAAATTTTAATTTAGTATTGGCACATTACTTACAACTTACATGAATAAATTTTAAATATCTATACTGATTGGAGAGGGAAGATACATTGTTCTAGTACTCCTCACTTTTTAAGGGAAGCTTTCCCAAGTCATAGTCTTCTAAAAGGGAAGAAAACAAATATTATTTTCAATAAAAGCATTTTCACTGTATTAGATACCACTTTCTGCCTCAGTTTTTTTGCTGGTGAATGCTTCTGCAGGTCGGGCAAAGGTATTAATTATCTCCCTAGATTATGTTTTTCCCTCAGAGATTACTTGTAAAAAGTTAGTCCAGTAGATTAAATTAAATGCAACTTCCACTATGAGTTTATCTGGGGTAAATTTCCTTTGCTATCATGTTTACAACAGGAACCCTGTGTGTACTTGTAGCATATTGCATATGCAAAGTGTGTGCATCTAGCACAGATTCATAATCTATTTTTGGAGCTTTGTCTCAGGCAAATGTCAAAGGCTCTTGGCTCTTTCCTTTACTAAAAATGATCTTGGAATCAGGAGCAACCTCCACTCCTATATAAATAGAAAGGCTTATGGGTCTTCCATATGTTTGCATTATCCAAAGTTTTAGCAGTTACAACACTTTTGTGTAGTGGTTCATTCAGACTAGTTTTCTGAACTGAATTGCTCTGTAGATCATCAGCTTGATCTCCTTCCGCTCCTGCATAGTTGTGAATTGTTATGTGTAAATACCGCTTCAAATCTTTCCTCACCTAAGCAGTCTAATTTGACACATGAAAGGTCCTCAGTTTTACTGATTTTAATCTGTTCTCCATCCACAGGGACTCACTTAGAGAAGTGGTTGTCCAGTCTAGTAGGTCTCAGACTGCTTTAGTCTGGGCTGGTCAGGTTCCCTTTCTCTGTGAACCTATGCCCTGAGCAACGATTACTCTTTCTTGCCTCCACATCCTTATTGCTTCCTCCCATGGTGCAGCCTGGCAGTTCCTCAAGCATCAGATTTTCTCAGTTGCTGATTGTGAATTCAAAGTGATGACCTACCTCTGAGTTGACTTCAGCTGACTGAAAATTGTTGGTTTAAACTTTACTCAAAAAGCAGAAATCAGTCTTCCTTTCTTCCTTCTTTTACCATTTTTCATTGTGATTTTTTTTAATTATTATTTTTAATTTTTTTTAACCGGAATATTAAGGGAAAATAATATGCCTGTGTGGAGTTTGTATCATTTAGGAAATTACAATTTTTAAAATAGTCTATTTGACAAACTGAAATGTCAGATTTGACTGCAGATGACTGAAGTGGAAAGTATGTTACATTGCCCATACAACATAGGCGTTTCAATTGGTCTAAACCTGTTTTCATAAAATACTAAGACACCAAAGTTCATGCTTTTACAGAATACAAATTATATTTAGGCAAACATGAATGCAGTAGCTGATACTTACCAGATCGTTTATCCCTAACATTAATTTTGTCTTTAAATCTTCCATGTAAATCACACCACGCTGTTTACCTTTTACTGATCTTCTGCATGAGTTCTTTTCTGCAGTGTAAGTGGATGTGGAAGCCTAACAAGTTATGTGTTTTGCTTGAAAGTTGCCTATGTATCAAAGTAGTACATTACTTTTCAATGTATAAGCTTTGAATTTTTAAGTAAGCATAATTTTTCTTGTTTTTTTCTTTTGAGATGAACTTTCTCTTAACTTTTCATTCAAAGTGCTGTGCATCTTTAAAGCACTAGGACATAACATGTCATTTGACTGAGATTCTGAATGTAATTTTGCTTTGAGCTTGATATTGGGAGCAGGTGACTGCCTGTTCTTGTACATTTGCTTGCATGATAAAGATGCATCCACATAGATTTTGCTTTAATAGTAGTGGTTATGTAACATGCAATGTTTTCTTTGTTTTAATCAACATTGTCCTGTTCCAAAATATCTCGACCATTCACTTGTATTTTCTGTGTTTTAAGCTTGATACCAGTCTGTCAAAACTTATTGTATCCTCAATCATAACTAGTCTAGTCTTTTGATATTATTCATTGTTGTGACAATTTTCTTCTTTTATTCTAAAATAATGAATGAAACATCTAGGTCTATTTTAGTTACTTATACTGCTGTCATCATAGGACAGTAAGTAGTTTTTGGTTCGATCTCTGATACATAAACCTGGAGTCTTACCTGGTGCTTTTAAGATTGTTTAGTTTTGCAGAGGGAACCACCACTGTATGATTTAGAAGTGCTGTACTGCAGAACAGATATTAAGACATTAAACCTAAGATAGCAAAAATAATATGTACCCACAGCAGCCCTATCAGTTGTCTGCATAATGCTTAAGTATTCTGTTATGGTAGTATTTTTTTAATAGTATAGCAAAATATAACATTTTCAGCCTAAAATTTCTGCAGCAAACAAAAGAGACTTTGTTAGCAAGACTGAGTATTTTTTGCATTAGGATCTGTTCTATTTATTTATACAGTACATTTGATAATTCTGTCGAGATTTGATATACCTTGTGCATGAAAGGTGCTACATACTGTTCAGTTCCTCTGGGAGTCTTATTTCCATTTTCTAGTGTATAGGTTCTTCTAACAGTGCAAAAACTCTGGTTTGTTTCCATCCTGTCATCACCCATTACACGTAAAGGACAAGTCTCAAAGTCTGTGTGACAGGACAGCTCAGAAATAAAAGAAGTGTGGAATATTATTGTTTCAATGGCTGTTCAAGAGCCCCTTAATCATTATCATGGAATAAAAAAGCCATGTTTTAAAGATACTAGTATAACATAGTACAGTTCATGCTACATCAACTTTGTTTATGCTAATGTGTTATTACAAATTTTATTATGCATTGCCCAGTCATTTATTTGTTCCAGTCAACATTGTTCCAGTCAGGAGTTTCTACTGTGTTAGATGTTCTAAATGCTCACAGGTGAGGGACTTGGCCTCCAAACATTTGCAGCCAAATCTGGGGAATGGGGAAGGATGAAAAGGTTAATAAAATATTAAAAATTCCCACATGGGTTATACATTTTAGCTACTAAACAAGTTAGAAGTGTTAATATTTTCACAAGCAGTGCATGGACAATTTTTTAACTCATCAAACATTTTGTGGGTGGGTTTTTTGAGTAAAATAATCTGGCCTATTACAGGAATCAGGGAGCAAAAAGAGAACTACAGATGCAGCATTTGTCCAATATCAAGTATAGAAAATTATGCTTAGATGTTTTGTTTAAATGTGTACCTTTTACTATCCATCTACCCTTGGCCTTGTATCAAGTCTAAATGAGCTTTTAGACCCCTGTCAAGCTTTGATGAAGAGAATCAAATGTATGAACGTATTTGGCAGCCTTATTAGTGGTTGGAGTACAGAAGCTTCACCTACTACCTAGGTTACTATATAATGCTGCTGTATCACTCCTCGATAGGGCAGTTATCACTTTTCTACATGTGGGATCCCTTTTGATGATATAGCTGTATATTTTGCTCTAGCCATGCTGATTTCAGGATTGAATTTGCAGGGGTGGAAATTATGTGCTGTCATTCTGACTGGTACAAAAGTTTCTAAGTTTTTGAGGACATTTCATATGAAACGTGTAATATCACTATAATTACAAAATGTTCAGTAGCATTAAAAAATGTTCTGATTACTTCAAATTTTTAAATAAAGCATATCGGCTTTCCTCTTTTCATGTCAGTTGTCTTTACTATGTTAAACAGAGGGAAATTTAATCTCTTAGGTTGATCAGGAAAACACAATTCAAAAGAAAAAGTTAGCATCCAGTGCTACTATGTGTCCCACAGGTTCTTCCACTTTGATCAAAACTGCCTCCACTGGTGAGTTAGAGGAGCATATTGCGGCCACTACTGGTGTTATTACTGTTGCTAGCACATCTGCTGATGTTGCTGTATCCAGTGCAGTGACCATCTATAGACAACCTTCTGAAGAGCAACAAGTGCAAGCTATGAATATAAGAAAATCAATTCTGGAGTCGGCCACTTCCAAGGAAGCACTCTCCCTTCATCAAGCAAATTTACAAAGCACAAGAAGACGACCAAGAAATGCTGAGCAGATAGAAAGAACTAAAGAACTTGCAGTTGTTACTCATAGAGGTATTGGATATTATTTTACTTGTGCCCATGTAGTTACGAAAAAATATTTTGTATAAATTAAAAGTGAAAGGTCAGGTCTCCATTCAGGAAACGTAATTGAACCAAATGGGGAAGGGATTAAATCTGCTTAAAATTGAGTTCTAGTGGGGCAGCCAGATGAAAAAATGAAATTAATTATAATATTGTCATAGTTATTTAAATTGATTTATAAAAAGACAAAAGGGAAAGATAAGGAATTTTCTTTTGATGCCACTTTATAGCTTATATCATTATATTTCACTATCAAGCCTAATGTAAGTGAGATCTGATGAAAGTTTAGAGAACTGAGATTAAAATATCAATCTATTCTGCATATGTGTTTAGACATAAACTATAGCATAAAAAATGTACTTTATAAATAGCTGCTTTGTTCTAAACGAATCGGTGATGCAGTTGTAATCATCTCCCTTCTGCTTAAATCTTCAGCAAAGTTTTTGCTTTTTAAAACATCTGTACATTTTTATTCTATCAAACATGAAATCAATGAATGAAGCAAAGTTTAGAACACTAGGAAAGTCAGTTGCAAGTATTAAAGTAGTAAAGCTAAAGATTTGATATATTCCTATATTCAGATGATTTAATCCACATGCTAAAGTACTAATAAGGAACAACATTTGGAGTATAAACAAAGCATTATCTATTGTGTTAAAAGGTAAATTACAATATCTGAAACATGAGGCTGAGAAACAGCAATGCTGGAATGTCTTGATTTAAGCAGCATAGACATTCAGAAACAAATTGCATGTGGTATGTTTTTACATATACACAAGTTAAGGGAACGAGCAGCTTAATTTTGCAGGTTAATGTTGAATACTATTTATTATATATTTTTAATTTTTATTGTGTGCTAATCCATTGTTTCATGTTAATCTATTGTGCATGAAGCATTTATAAACACATATATGGAGGAGGAACATCTTTTCTATCACAAGCAATTTGTAGAAGTCTCATTATATGGTTGATATTTTGTAAAGACAACTTTAGATTGGAATCTGATGTCCTACTGGATCAGATAGACACCTAGTATAAGTTATTGTAGCTTCATTTACTAACACCTATTGAAATAGCAGAGCTGCAGTTCTAGAGAATTCTAAAACATGTTATATAAGTAGGATAACTGAAAAACAAGCACTGTATTTGGTTTGCATATGAAACAAATCATTAAACAGCTATTTATGTTTCATTTTTATTAATTTCAGTACAAATCTGAAGTATTTTTGTGGTTATCAAGTGGTATAAATTAATAGAATTTGATTTGTACTGGTTGTGTGGCTATGCATTCACTTCAGAACATCTTTGGTCAAGTTAAAAAAAGCAGGCTTATTTTCGGTTATGAGGGAGTATCTGAGGGCCTGTAATAATCTCTTCTAATTTAAAGATGTAAGAGTGTACTAATTTGGCAGTTAAATTTGGCAGTAATTGTGATATACATACAGTTTCTTCCATCTCCTGTTTGTAATCATTACACTACAATGTCCTCTCCTCTATTTTCTCACTGTCCTTTTCTGACATCATTTAATATAAGATATAGGTAAGGCACATACTTCTGAATTACTTTGTTATATTAAAGTGCTAAACCTTACATTATGAAAAAAAAAAGAAAAAGAGACCAAGATACTGCTAAAATAATGTTATCGATATTAAAGTGCTAAACCTTACATTATGAAAAAAAAAAGAAAAAGAGACCAAGATACTGCTAAAATAATGTTATCGTGCTTATTTCATAGAATCATAGAATCATTAAGGTTGGAAAAGACCTCTAAGATCATTGAGTCCAACCGTCAACCCAACACCACCAGGCCCACTAAACCATGTCCCTAAGCACAA
>NW_008795125.1:802432-821633 GCF_000699145.1 Aptenodytes forsteri | reverse complement strand
GGGGAACACCGCTCGTGACCGGCCGCCAACTGGATTTGACTCCATTCACCGCAACTCTCTGGGCCCAGCCGTCCAGCCAGTTTTTGACCGCAGGCAGAGTACACCTGTCTATGCCGTGAGCCACCAGCTTCTTGAGGAGAATGGGGAGACGGGGAGACGGTGTCAAAGGCCTTACTGAAGTCCGGGTAGACCAGCCTTTCCGCCTTGTGAGTGCCCTCAAGATGAACCGCATCATATTTGTCACATACTAAAGTAGTACCACAGGTACTAAAAGGTACCACAGCCCACATACAGATGAAATCAGTCTTGCATAGACCTTACTGGAGAAGAAAGCCCATACCTAGTTCTGTGTGCAGTTTATTCCCCCATGCCACATTTAAAGTCTTGATTTTGCTAGCATTCTTTATACAAAATCTTTTAAATGTTTTTTTTTTTACTGTTTCATACCCACAGAACAGTATATGTGTGTATGCTATTAGAGTGGGTATTCATATACTGAGTAAAAAATTACCATTTTTGCTTGGCAGACACCAATATATGATAGTATACGTATAATAGCCATGAAAACATACCAAGTTGACCCTCATTAAATAACCCATAATGGTCATCCATAAAATATTCCTCATTACAAAGAAACAGACATATTTTGAAGGAATGTTTGTGAATGTGAGGCTATTGTTAATTGACTTGAAGAAATTTCCATTATGGGGGGACATTCCACAGGTGTTTCTATGGAGTTTACTGTAGGTTTCTATTGAAGTATTTTAGTCTCTCTTTGACAATGAAATATGCACAAAAGTATAAAAACTACTTGTCTTACCCTGTGTATTAAATTACTATGGCACTATATGTAAGAGCTACTTAAGAAGTTTATGTAAATTCCTTTTTAAATTCTTTCTCTATTTAATAGATATTAAAAATTAGTTTTAACTTTGGAAATATAGTTTCCTGTGCTCTTGATCATAATTTAAGAATTATGCTCCCAAATCTATGCAAATTAATTATTGAAAAGATAAAATTTAATATCCTAAATATAATTTACTAAAACTTACGATATCATATAAGTGTATATTTAAAATGGTAAAAATGTACTGTACATGTAGTCTTCACTGTAGGCTTTTTTGAGAATGTTGCTAGTGAGATGAGAATAGTGCTGTTTTATGATACATTAGCACTGATGCAAAATTATAACTATAGAATAAGAGTTGTACTGTTGGCTTCCACAGGCTTGTTCTGTGAATAAGATCTTTCAGAATGAGTTATCAATAACAATACTGTTTTGTTTCCTAAACTGATATTTTTTGAAGTGTATGTATGAAAGAGATGTATAGAGAGAACTAGAGGTCTCTACCTATCTAAAATTAAACTGCTAGGTGTAAATTAGTCTACCACACTTATTATCTGGACTTCAACAGTAATTGTAGGTTGTGTCAAAGGCTGGCTGAAGAATTTCTTCTCTAAGCTTATTAGTTGGAAATCACAGAAGAGGAGAAGACTTTGTGTTCTGACTGTTTAAGAGAGGAAAAAGGAACCCTAGACGCACTTGGTGAAGTACTTCCATTAGAGGTAGGGAAGTACAAGTATCATTTTATAAGGCAGCAGTGAGATCTCATGAGGAATACTGTACATGATTATAGTTCCTTCATCAAAAAGAATTCAGACTGAATCAGATTAATAAAAGAACTATAATGGTGCTACATTGTTCTGATAATCCCACCTTACAAAAGAAAATGTAAGACAGGATAAATGTTTCAGGAAGTGAATGCCGGTATGTAGAGAACTTAAATAAAGACAAATGAGTATATAATATATAAATAGATACATTAGGGAGAGGAGCGAGAAGAGTTCTTGTTATTGGAATGATGAAGCCTTCCGGTAGAAGGAGGGAGTAGATGAAGGGTGAAAAGCTTACTTTCAAGATGTAGCTTGATAGGCTAATGAAAAATATATTTAGGTATTATAGCTGGAAGAGAAACATAGCATCTTTTGGGTCCTGAGTTCTAATGAAACCAAGCACTCAAACTCAGGAAAGTGTATCTCTTCCTCTATTCAGAAGTAGGGGTGGAAAAAGGAAGTCCCTAACCACTTTCATTCAGTTAAATCTAGAAGCTTCAAATGCCAAGCATTCAGTAGCAATTCATGTGGATACTACCATCACAGTTTGTAGTATGATCTGTCTTCTTCAGATGTGAGATCAGGAAGGAAATTAAATGTAATTTTTTTCCCTTGTTTATTTTCTAAGTATTTACGTATTGTTAGCTTGATCATAACTACATTAGTAGAGGATAATCTGATATTTTTGGTCTTTTCTGCTATCTGTGTTTCATACACTAAGAATTCAGAGTTTAGTAATGCTGTTAGTGCTATTGAATTGTTTTATAATTCATATCAACTACATCTTTTCTTTCTGTAGAATTTTTATTTCAGTATATGCAAACATCATGAGAGATATTTTAGAACTTATTCTTGTAAGTGCTTTTATAGCATACTTGTACTGTCTAAAGGTATGCTAATGGGCATATGTGCAAATGCTAAGAGGCATTTAGACAGTGCCCTTAATAATATGCTTTAACTTTTGGTCAGCCCTGATGTGGTCAGGCAGTTGGACTAGATGATCATTGTAAGTCCCTTCCAACTCCTCTCCTCTCCTCTCCTCTCCTGTTCATTTTAATATGGAAGTACACATTCTTCCTTATTAATTCCCCTGACCTCTCCTGTTCATTTTAATATGGAAGTACACATGCTTCCTAATTAAATGCCCCTGAGAATAATGGGAATCTTACTTCTGGTTTCAGTGGTAATAGAGAACAAGGAGTACAAGGATTTCTAAATAAATCTTAAGATAGAAGAATAAAATAAATGTGAAAGCTGATGATGTTGATACAGCAGAGGTTTCTATTCTCTCATATAATTGAGAAGAATCCTTGGTCTGTCAGTGCCAAACATAATCAAGTCTGATTATTACTTTTGCTGACATGATATTACACTTCTGGGGGTTTTAAAAGGACCACAAATTGATTTTAAATAATTTTACAAAGAGAGTGTAAAAATTTTTTAAAGACTCCTTAATTCTACTGAAGCAGTATGAAGTGGATTGAAAATAAAATATCTCCAATCATATCACTGGAGTTTTTTTCTTCATTATAATGAACCTGGACTTCTACCCCAGAAATAAATAAGAACTAACTCCTATCACATAAGATGAACTCGGTATAAACAATTTATAGTAGCCATCCTTTTTTTTCTTTTTCAAGGAAAAGCCATAAAGTTTGGCTGTATCTTTTTATTCAGTAGTCATGATCAGTGGAGGCAATTGAACAGTGGTTTAATTTCTTATACTGAAAAATGAAGGAATAAAGTATTGTGCTTTTTTTTTCCAATGAACTGAATATTAGCAAAGAATATTTAGAGTATTGGCAGGTGTATAACTATATGCACCAAGAAAGTCACAAAGAGGAAAAGATTGAAATTATTTTTAAGACTTAATTGATTTTAGCATACCATTAAGTAGTCCTGCATTCTAAGACGATATCCTTCCCAAAAGAATTTCTAAAGTAAGACCTCTGTACTATAGACACAAATGAGTACAAGGTGCAAGCAATGTAACAAGGCCACTGGTACAGTTCATAATTCATAAATGAAATATAGAAAAAAATCAGTCTGAAACAGAGATATAAAGGTTGGAAAAAAATTGCTTATAGAAGTCAAACTCAAATAGTACTGGGAAACCTTAATGATGACACTAGTCATCACGTAGCAGTTCAAAAAGTGACTCAGTGCTTTCCCTAGGATCTTAAATACCATTTATTTTCAAGAGAACTTTAGATTCCAACACATTTCACTACTCTGAACTTCTATTCTCCTCTAAAGAGCAGAAATGTCACCAAGCATTTGCAAATTTTTACCCACATCTGCTCAGTTTGCTGATTAAAGTATAGATGTGTTTTGGTTATTTTACTTAGCTGCTTGTTTTCAAAATCTTACTCATTTTACTGATATCTCCATTCTCTTTTCTTTCTCTGTTTTCAGCTCTATTTTTTTTTCTGACTTTCTTATAAAGCCTTTATCGTTTCTCTATTCTTTCCCCTTTATTCTTTAAGAACTCTTATCTGTCATACCTTATGTTATGCTTTTTGATATCTGACTTTATGTAGTATCTTAGTAATAGCCAGGAAAAAATGAATCAGGGAGAAAAAAACTTGCTACTGGATGTTCCCCATTAAACCAGCATTTCTTTTTGCTGTGTGTTACAGGAGAATTTATGATTGTAGGAGGCAAGAAGATTTTTTTAAAGTTTTTTAAAGATTTTTAAAGACTTTTTTAAAATTTTTTAAAAATTTTTAAGATTTGTTATGAGGTATTAAATCAGATGCTAATGAAACTTTTTAAAACAAAAGGATTTAAGAGAAAGTTATTTAATTATCTTGATTTTTTTTGAAAGATTCAGTGAATGATAGAGCACTGCTTCGGGATTTTTTGATGTAAACTTTTTAAGGATTTGTTACAAAATATAGTCATATATCCTAATTTTTATGAGGTTTACTTAGAAGCAGGAAGAGGAAAGGAGGAGCAGGGAAGGAAAGGTTTTCTGAAGAGCTGTTAAAGATTTTTAAGAGTCAAGTAGGAAATCAATGTGCATATGCCCTCAGTTTTTTTGTTGGGGGCTTTTTTTGTTATGAATGAAACCCAGAACTACAAAGATGGGAGTTTAAAAAGTTATTTTTTAGAATAATTTTAAAAGTTCCAAGAAATGCTTGTTAGCATAACACAGATGTAATTTAGCACTCAAGCATTTAATCACTGAACTATATTTGTTTAATATTTCATAATACTTTTGAAAATACCTGTTTAATATGTGCAATGAATCACATAGATATGTTCTGTTTGGTGGATGAACTCTATAACCCATGGTTTGTTAATTTAAAGGTTTTTATTAGAGAAAAGCTGATAATAATGACCTAAGCTTCTTGACATCTTCCCACTTCAAAGAAGTCATAGAAAAGGAGATCAGTTTTCATCTAATAGTCAAGTCTAGTGTGATTAGAAGGAAGAAAGGGAAAAAGAAAATCAGTCATACTGATTTCAAGAAATGAGTTGTGTTAATGTTTTAATTGAATTATTGCTCCTTATACTTGCCTCTCAATTTTATTCACCTAACTTGTTCTATTTATTTTTCTTGCAGTTCTGCAGTTCTTAAGTGTTCTTCATTATCATATACGTGATTACTTCTATAATTGATATTTGTCTTCTGATGTGTTGTGTCATTATTTTCCCTCAGTAATTCAGGTTTTCTTATTTTAACCACAATATGTTGGTATAAATCAAATACACTGTAGTTAGAATATAAAAAAACAATTTATCATTAGTGTAATTATACATTAATTTAAAAATATACATATTAACCATACTTGCTTTCTTTTAAATAATTTTTTCCAAATTAGAGAAATTTGAGATACATATAATGCAGAATACAGTAGAAAAACTGTAATTTTGACCATTTTGAAAGACCATCTGTGTAAATTAACTATATTTCCTCATCCTTCTTAATTCAATACCAATATATGGAATAACCTATATATATATACACGTAACCTGTATAAAAATAATTTTGTTTTATCAGTACATATTCATACTGATTTTACACAGTTTGGCTCATTTTTGCATTACTTTATTATACAAAGTTGTTCTTTACATTAATTGGGACTTACCTAAGGAATAAAATATTTTATAAATTTTAGTGAAAATATTGTAAGTGGGAGGGTTCCACATATAATTTTGTTGACAAATGGCATAGCACAGTAACACTTAAATTTTCGGTTCTGCTCCATGCTAATCATACTTTTCAGTCAAGAAAAGGAGTTTTTTTTCCATTCAGTGGCTCATCAGTGTATTTTTAACTGAGATAAGAACCCAATGACAAATTTCAAATGCATATTAAATTATACATAGCTTATATCATACTGTTCTCTGAAAATTGTCATAGGTTTTCATCTATGGATAAAAAATGAACCTAAGAAGTTGCACAATTAAAATGGATATGCATCATATCAAAATAGAATCAAAATACATTAAATTTTAATATAAGCATGAAATGCACACATTAGTTTAGAATCATATGCTTATGGCATGTTTCATTAAAGTATACAATTATGTTCATTGACCTATCAGAGCATTTTATTTTATGGAGAGAATTTTACATTCATTCTTATTTGCATTTTCTTCCATTCTGAATAAAACTTTGGCTGTGGGGTAACAGTAAAATAGAGCCTCTTGTCAGCAAAACTAAGATACCTGAAAGGAAATAAAAAGTCTAGTTTTATCTATTTTATAGATCATAATGAGCAGTAACTTTGTTTAAACATCTCTACTTTTAGCAAGGAGTCCAAAAGTCAATTTCACTATTTTAGTAATTCTCTTTATTGTCCAGCACCATATCATGTTTAAAATATTGTAGGATCAAGAAACAAATATTTATTACATGTTGTACTAATGCAGTATGTTAGTGCAGTAATCACTAATACAGTGCAGTAATTCAGTACAGTAATGCAGTAGCTGCAGTAATTTGAAGTATAAATCTTCTATATAATCTGCTTTGATCAGGGGACTTCAGGGTTGAAAGGGGCAGGGGTGGGGGCGAATAGTAAAAGAGAAGCTAAGATCAGCTCATGTAAAAAGCAAAAAATGGAATAGTATGAAAAGTGGGTGGTTCACCACTTTATAGTCTGATTGTTCGTCTTCTGAATGGTTCTTCATATTTATGAAATCATTAACCTATGCAGTTGATGCTGTACTACAAAAACTGATGAAAATTCATGTCCTCTAATGCCAACTTTCAAGGTGCAGAAAGGCTCTAGAAGATGATGCTACATCAGTCAGTGTGTTGGGTCACAGTGAAGTTTATTTGGGTAATCACTAGGTTTAGAGATTTTTAATGTAAATTTCTGGAGCCTAAAGCGTCATGACCTAAAAACTACATAGGTTGCTAAATCTTCCCCGCCCCCCTCCCCGAGTTTGTGCAATCCCTTGAAGTGGTGATCCCTAAGATACCTGGATATCTAGCACTTGTGTTGTCAGAGTTTGGAAATTCTGGATAACTAGTTGCATCACATGTGTAGTGAACATGAAATGTACGCAAAAAAAATGGAACTGACCTGTACATGAGTAGTAAGTTCAATGTATTCAGGCTGTGGATGTGCTGTGCATGTAGATCAACTTCTAGAGGAAATACAATGAATTAGACCTATGCCCAAGATGAGGTGGAAGTATCATGCACGATTTATTTGGCATATCTACATATGAGCACCGAATGTCGGAAGTCCAGAGTATATCAGACTCCTGTTTCTGTCATTAGAAATAGCAGCTGCTGCAAGTAAAATCTGCCATTGTCAGATATTGAAGTTCTTGAACAATCAGTGAATTACTGGTTCTGCACTAGTCAGAATCAGTTCTATGCTGTATTCCAAACAAATGTCTTCTGTCTCATCAGAAAGCAGTTAATGAGTTAATTACTCATTATTTTTAGGAGAACATAAATCCAGCAAATATACTTACTGCAGAAGATCATGTAATTCTGAATCTACAAGTGTTTTTAATGTCAGCTTGTGTTCCCTAACATCTGGACCCAATGCAAAGCAAACAAATGGTATTGATTTCTGGATATTGATTTCTGTTTTCTAAATAATAGTAGTGTGGTGGGAAGAATTTTGAGAATACAAATTCAAAGGAAAGATTAACTTTTCTCTCTCTGTCTTGTGAAAAAAAGGGGGAAAAAATCTTGAGACAATATAGGCTCAAAGACTTTCATAGGCTAATTTGTTTTAACAGTTATTTTTGTTTCAGACATTATCAAGCAGATTCCTTTGCAGTTGACTTTAAATAAATGTTGAAGATGAGAAACAGAAGAATACAGAGACTGTGAGGAGGCACAAAACCTTTCCTTTATTTCCAGAGATATTACATATTTTCTAAAACATGTTATATGGGCATTTATGTATATGCAATACAAATATTTAGGTACAGTCAAATAAGCAGTCTACTGCATTTCTTCACATAATATTTTATTTCTGCAGATGTCATTTAAGGAGGGCTGTACGTGCAATATTTAAATAATGGCTTTGACATTATGATATTGTTCTCCATCTCCATTAGCTGAGTGGTAGTGAATATAATGTAAGAAAGGCTCAGGAGAGGGGAGGGGCTGTTTCAGTGTTTGAACTGCTTTGAGCTACACTCAAGGAAAGAAGTATGTAAGGTCAGAAGAGGCCCAAGTTTCCATGGTTAATACTCTATATAGTTGTAGTAAAGCAACCTGAGTGCCTGTTTTGCGTAGAATGGTGGTGTTTTAGTTGTCAGCATTTTAAATGTACTTTATACTTGGTTTAAAACTTTACAAAACATAGACAAGCTGGACAAATTCTTTACATAAATGCTGTTGCATAACTAAAATAAAGACATGAATTTGTGGGTTGTCAGTGTTTTAAATAGATATCCTTCACATGGCTATATACCCTGATGCTTCCATATTGTAGAAGCAAATTTTCCATCTTGAAATTTACATCTTGTGTAGCTCTCAGGATGCTAAAACTGTTTTTGAACAGTTACCATTTTCCTCACTGGTTTCCATATTGGGATGTGCAAAATAATGCCTAGTTTACCAAGTATTAAAGAATGTATTTATTGTGTTTTGGGTATGGGATTTTTTGGAGATGGTGGGGTTGTTTTTATGTGTGTACATGCATATGCAGCCTGATACGTAGTTTAGTGATGGCATGTTTGGACCAAATACATTTCTGTAACTACTCCTTCACGGTGTATTCAGAAACTACTGTTCAATAAATCAACATACAAAACCCAGTTAAAAGTAAAATTCTTCTCTTGTAGTGTAAAGATGCTTCAGAGATCTTGAGTTGCTTGCTTTCCTAGTAGTATTTAATAGCCTTGGCAAAGTGATGCAAATAGTTATAAAAATCTCTGTTTTAAATCGTGTGTTCATGAAGACACTCTTGTAACTATTTTCAGTTCCACCTTAGATCTTGTGAACTCTGTTTCTTGTGTACAAAAATTATGGATATGCCAGTCAGGTGTTTGAGGATGAGTAGAAATAAACAAAAACCCCAAACCAGTCTTCGTTGTTTAATGTGTTACTATGATGATTTCTGAAAATAAAGGACAAACATCTCCCTAATACGAGTATTTAAACCCATCCCAGCACCTGAGATCATGTATTCAAGCCCACTCCCATTTTACTTAGGTGTTGGAAGAATAGCTAGGCCTATCTTCTGATTCATGAGGAGTTATTTTACACTGATGCTCAGAGAAGGCCAAAAGAAGCTTACAGCTATACTCCTACATTCATATTTATGTAGGAATAGCATTTTAGAAATCTCACACAATGATGAGAGAGCATTACTGTTATTCCAGTATGCCTCTACTGTGTGAAGGTACACTTCTTGGGTCCATGACTTCCACAGAGGATAGAATTGCTAATGGATTTAAATTAATTTGGTGGGGTGGGGGGGGAAGCTTCTTGTGTTAAGAATTAAAAACAAAATTTAAAAATACAGTATTTTGTGGCAACAGATATGTCATGCTCCTGCAAATAATGTATTTCCCAGAACCATTAACAGTGTGTATAGGTTACATTATGATGATACACAAGGAAATTTACATTTTGCCTCTTGAGATAAAAGCCTCTATATATTTAGAAGAAAGTATGGTCTCTTCCATCAGAAGTGTAAAAATATTTATCATTATGTCCTATGTCTATCCTATCAATTGTCTTAGTAGTATGCGATTTTCTCCTGAATCTTGTTCTGCTCTTGTGCATGGTAATGATTACTTTTATTTAATAACATCAATGACATTTTGCTACTTTGGTATTTATGCCTCATTTAAGGGTTTCTTTGACTATTTGTTGATTTTGCCTAAGAAGTTAACAGATGCTGAAAAATTCTTTGATGGTGTACCGTCTATCTTCTCGGGTTAGCTTCTCTTAGACCTAGTTCCTTTAATCTCCTCTGTGTTAATCAGCAGTATTTGCTTGTAGCCAACATGCAACACCTTCTTCCATATAGTTTTTAAATATATATGATCTATAAAGTCACTTGAGTATAATGTACCTAAATTTAACCTATAGCTAAAATTTAAATTTTTTAAGTCCATTTTTATGTATGGTTCATTGCTCATTGGCAGAGTGTATTGGAGAAAAGAGGCACTTAGTTTAATGACTGAAAGAAAAAAAATCTTGTGCTGTTTTTGCTTTATTCTCTCTTACCTTTTGATATCTGTTAAGTTCTGTTTTTACTCTTTTTTTATTAGTTTTGTTTCAAAAATATGTTGAGGCCACATGGTTTGCCTGGATTAACTGCTTTTATCACAAAGCCAGCCCAAAATAAGGACTTTTACAGCAATAGTTCAGCAGTAGGCTTAGGGATGAGGTGGGAGCCAACTACCTTCCATATCACACTTTACAAATAACAATTTTCAAGCTAGAAAGAGGACCAGCTGCAGAACCAAGAGCAGAACAGTAGACTGTATTTAATTTTTTTGTATCCAGTTCTCTGTAGTTAAAGAAGAAAATTAGCCTGGTATGCTTAATTTAATAGTGCAATCTCTTTTTTCTATGATCAAAATATTTCTGTTTTGTCTGTGTAATCTAAACACAGATAATAAAATCTTAGTGTTTCTGGAATAAAAATTATTCTTCTGTACTAAAGCTAGGAACATAGCTAAGATAAATTTTGAAAACAACTAGTGGAGGTACTTTCAGAACGGGGAGGTAATCTGGGTGCCTATAGATCTTGAGAATGTATTCCAATGTGTTACTTATAGAAGGACTTTTTGTCTACTAAAACATTGTGATTTTTTAGCTGTTGCCTTTGTTTTGTCTTTTTCCCAACTGTAATACTGACTTTTAATGTAAATTTTAAAATCTGAAGTAACAGGCAAAATATGCTGACAAAAAATATGTTGGCATTTCTACTGCTGATTAAACCTTTACAGAATGTATGTGGGTTAATATATGTCCTGTATTGCTTGGATGCTTATGGAATTCAGATCTGAGCATATATATTGGATTTCAGTGTGCTTTTAATAACATGTTGTGGACAACTCTTTTTTCCTTTTAAATTCTCTATCACTGGGAAGAATAATTGAATTAAAATTTCACAAAAAATCACCTGTTTAAAAAATGACATAGTATCTTTTTTAAAAAGGTTGCTGACTTTTCAGTTGGCAGATATGGTAGTATTCTGTACTTTTTTCGTTTTTTTTTTTTGATGGGGGGGAGTGTTGGGGTATAAGCACTACTGTTCTACTGTTTCTTAATATAGAAGAAACATCAGATAAGATTCAACTGTTCAACTGTTTTAGAGCAAACGTATCTATTATTTTCGTTTTCCAGGTTCCATAAATGTGTGACAATGTTTTACACAACTATATGGTGCATGGAAATAAACACTTTTGGCCATAATTTTTTTCTTGGTTATGCGGGAGAAAAAATAAGTTACAAATCTTATTTCTTTCCTTTGTCAGGTGCACAAATTAGTCTCAATACTTGTTTTTGTAAATTGTTTTCCACCAAAGGTACACAATATGAGCTTGTTAGGTATCTGGTACTCTAATTTGTATATACTTCCATGATAAAATTTGTCAAATTAAATGAAATATTTTAGACTGTATTGCCTGATACGTGTTTTTGTTTGTTTTTTTAACTAGTGAAAAAGGCCATAGATTTTAAGTCTAGAGGATTTAAATTGTTTCCAGGGAAAGACAACAGCAACAAGTTTTCTATCTGTGAGTGTACTCCTTTTTTGTTACTTTTTTCTAGTGCAAGAGTGAAGTTTGTGCTGTCTGTGTTGTTTGTGTGTTCTCAAAATTGTTTATGTATTTCTGATGAAATAACTGACAAATCTGTTTCTCCAGTCTGCATGGTGAATTTTTAAATATGGTTCTAGTCTAAAGGCAGGCTTTCTATAAATGTGGCATTGTAGAATGACATGTTATTTTGTCAGTAATTTCACATTAAATTTGCAGTATTTACAAAGAAATAAATATTCAGCCTCCCAGGTGTCAACTGAAATCTTAGCTGTGAACAGGAGATACGTTATTTTAATTGAAAATTAGTACTAGCAGCAAAAGGCTATACAAACAACAGCCTATCTTCATTTACAAATGTGCAACCACATTTTTTCTCAAGCAACATACATGAGGTCACTTTCTGAAGGTTTGTTTTTTTTTTCATTAACTTTGATATTTTGAAGTGATTAACTAACTGTAGTTTAAAAATTCTGGAGGTGCTTAGTGCCTTCAATTTTAATAACAGAAAATAGAAACTGAAAGTGCTCGGCATCTTACAGGACCGAGTCCTGATTAACTCATAAGGAGGAGTCAGGCAACTTTCTAACACAAATTAAACAGGTATGACTCTAAATACATTAAAGAGGATATCTCTTGCAAAAGAACATGCCATTTTTGTAGAGTTCCGTTTTGGACTAGAACCGCATTTAAAATATTTAGAAGTAATCGGTTAAAATAAAGATGGACTAACTGCTTAGCCTATGTCTGCTTATACTACATTTTATTATTCTTCACAAGAGTGAAAGGACTTGCTTTCAAAGCTCCTTAGGTTGGACACATTTGCACTAATTTTTTGTTTAAAGTGTCAGTGATGGATTCAGTTTCCAGGATTTTGCAGGGCACATTGGCGTAAGTTTTAATGCATTTTTCAGTTTTAGATTTTAAACTGTCAACATATTAGACATGATTTTTTTATAAAAAGGTGTCTTCAAGCAGCAAGACCCTTTAACATTTACCAAGTAGGAAAAATAAAGCAAAACACACTTCTGTTCAGTTTTTATAATGTAGCATATGGTGATATGCAACTTTTCTGTAAACTACATCACCTAAATAGTTCTGTAAGGCATTTCTGGTTTATTTGAAAACTTTGTATCAAGATCTATAAAAACAAGTATTCTTTTTACGCATATTGGGTGACTGGAAAGTAGAGTGATTATACAATAAGAAATAACAGCAAGATAATTACAGTAGTGTTTATAAGGTACATCACTGAGGACTTTGTCTGATGGTCCATCTGTGCTTTTATAGATACAAATGAGAATAGTAGAATGGCTGATAAAATAGATTGTTTCCCTATAAATTTATTTTGCCCAAACCATTAAATATTCCACTATATAAACATTAATAGGAATTGCATATTTATAGTGAAGTACCAGACACTTGTGATAACTAAAGGTGATTGTTATGAAATTAGTGATGAAATTTATCAATATATTTTTGAAAGTCTTTATATAATTTCATATGTTATGATTTTCTATGTAAAGCTGAAAACTTCTGTATCTTGCTTTATTGGTTATGCAGAGTAGATTACCTATATGAATCAATAATAAGTGAAGGTGAAAACCTTGATGATTGGTACCTTTAGTGATCATAACCTTGTCATAAATAGATAACTAAGATTTTATATTGTAATCTGGCATTTGGTTAGCTAGTTGCTTTGGTAGCTGACGAAATTGAAGAGGCAGTATTTCACGAAAGGCCTAAACATAACTTTAGCTGTTGACTTTAGTTAATGTGGCCTCAGCTGGATCTGTACTTGCATTACAATGACAGATAGGGTCCTTTAAAAAAAAAGGATGACCATCATTCAACTGTTAGTGAAAATAAGATAAGGATAAGTGAATACCTATTTTATATTATGCCTTCTATTAGCAATGTCTTTAGAAATTATCATCTAACATTTCTCATGTGTATCTCTTTTCCCTATTTTACTTTTTTTTAATGTATCCAGGTATATAACATTCAATGCTAATGCATAGGGGATTTGCACATAGTAAAGCCAGAATGATATTTGATATGATATACTTTACTTTGAAACAAGTATGCATCAACTTCATTTTGCAAGTGTTGAGATTAACAGAAAAAATCATTGGGGGACCTATTTCAATCTGGATTAGAACTCTGGAATTTCTTGCTCCCAGTTTCATGACCAGACCATGAATGAATGCTTTCCATAGAGGAGCCTTTAAATTTACTACAGGAAACCCTTTCATTGCTTATTGTCATGACTCTCTCAGGTGTAAAACAAACAAACAAAGATAGATAGATAGATAGATAGATAGATAGATAGATGATCTGAGGAACTATATAGAGCTGTATTTCAGTAGACTGAAAAATCAAGCATTATGTCTGGAAAAGTAACGTCAATACAAAAATAAAGTGTATTTATTTTTCTCAAAATACTTAACAGAAATAAGAATGGATTTAAATTTGTGCTTAAATGCATTTCTGATTTGGGATCAAATAAAAAACCAGTTTAATGACTTCTATTTATAACCTTTTCTTCTTATTTTTTACTGTGGTATATGTCTTTAACTTTGTCACTGTAATTATTTTATTGATTTTCTTTAACATAAGCCTTTATATTTTATTTATGAATATTAATAAATCCATAATTTATTGTTTAAAAATCCATTTCATAGAGTATTTTTAAGAATGGAACTTTATACAGAAGATACCAAAAACAATAGGATTTTCAAGCTTCCATTTTTGTTAGAAATTGAAGTATATAATAGTTCTTGTACTTTGAAATCCAGTAGAATATTCTTTTTTATATGAATATTCACTCTATTGCCTGTGTATGGGGAAATTTAGTGTATAAAAATAATTATTTTAAATATTAAGACATGAATTACAATAAATAGAAATAGTTCTGTTGAAATAATATTTTTATTTTATTTATAGTAAAGAATTTCTTCTGTGTGCATAGATATATGGTACAGCCCCAAAATGGCACAATTTTATTTTAATTTCTTTAATATTATTATCAGGCATCATGAATAAGTTTCTAGCTATAGTTTTAACATATGTTAAATGTCAGAAAATTTAACAGACTGTCACAAAAATGAGAAGGTGTCTTTTTCCCTACTCCTCCTCAAGTATACTTCCTTTGCCTTCCTGCATTGCTCAGTGAATCCTGTCTACCCAAAGTTTTAAAGTCTTTTCTATATATACGGACTACTTATGATGATTCTGATTTTCTCACATCTTGATACAGGCTTTGGAACTATATAAAAGCACTTACATATTTCAAAGAGAGAGTTTATTCTAAATGATCATCCAACAAGTTCCTTCTAGATGGACTTGTGAAATGCAGTTTATGAAATTGTAATTGTCAGAGATATATATATTACAACACTAGCATGAACTTGGGTTTCTATAGCTAATATGCTTTCATCACACCTACAAGTACTGGGGGAGGAAAAGACTGAACCCTGGTAATATGGATGGGCTCTAAGGAAGAGCCCTCCTGGCCCAAAAGTCCCCTGAGCATAGAGAAGCAAATGAACAGAGATTGCCTTTGTTTGCTTTTAGAACAACTTTGGACATGGTACAGCTCTTTCAGGGCAGAAGAGGATAAATACTGTGGTTCCAGTTGACAAGGGCTGAACTTGATAGGTTTTTTGAGCAGCATGCTAACCTGAGATGTTTTCCTTTTAACCCTCTGCAACATTTTAATTTGGCCTTTGACTTCCTCAGGGGTACCAAACCAATTCTTCCCTTTCTGTGTGTGTAAGAAGACAAATTTAAAGGAAGGGAAAACCCCCAAGTATTCTGAATGTTATTGTCCTTCATTAAAAGCTGAAATTTAATGAACATCCTTTAGAAGTATAGTTGGAAACTACATTTTTTTATTCAGGTACATTCAATTTACTACGTAAGGTGATTGTATGCAAACTTTCTTTGAAGGAAAGTTGAAATCTAATACTGCAAATCCATTTTTCTAGTTCCTCAGAAATAAAGATGAATAAAGGTGAAAATCTCTTTCTGCTTAGTATTAATCTCTTAGTTTCATGTCAACTTGTATTTTTGAAAAAAATATTCTTCTATCGGGCCATGAATTTACCAAGTAATAGCAGACCAACCTCCTTTGCTAATATTTTTTTTGGGAACTGCTACCTCCTGGTTCAATGAACTTCAAAAATTAAATACAAAATTAATAGAATTATTTTGGCCAAAAATTATTTTTGTAAGATATACTTTTGCAAGCTGTAAAAAATACGAGAAAGTATATAATGCATTGAAAAAAAACAAGTGAAGAGGTAGTTGAATATGCTGAGGGCTAGATCGCTACATAAAAATTTCTGGAAAAACACACTGAAAGGTTCACAGGAAGTTTCTCTCTGAAGATCCATTTTAGTTTATTGTAAGAAATGTATGCAAATCAAACTGGCATTTTGAGTTTACCTTCAGATCACCATATTTTGGGGATATCTGCATTTTCAACACTGACTAAGGACAATTCTCTCAGCATGAGCCTATGCATTCAAGTTTTATTATAAAGCAAGGAGAAAAGGTCAGCTCTTAGTGGAGATGACATTTATTAGATTATGTTCAGAGTAAAATCTTACAGCCCTAAACTTGATGAACACTCCTTTAAATGTTAATGTTTGTAAAGGAATAGTAATAACATTTCCATATGGGTTCAATAATATTACAAGCAAAAAAAATAGGTGATTACTACAACTTATAAAAAACTTGTGCTATTTTTTGAAGAAAAAAACCAAACCAAAACAAAAAAACAAACCAGAAAATACATGCTTTGCTTATTATAGGGAGGAGAAACTTATGTATTGAAACTAGAGATTATATGGGGGATCATATTCTGTGGAAAATCTGTTTTAAAGGACCTGAAATGCAGATAATGTACTTTTAATATTTGTTAATTGCTTAACTCAGTATTTCTGTATTATTTTATCTTTTTTTTTTGTTTGTTTGTTTTTTGTTTTTTTTTTTTGCAGTAAATGAGGAAGGAATTAAACAGGCATCCAATTTGTGTCCAGATCCTGGAGAACCAGAAAATGGAAAACGGATAGGCTCAGATTTTAGGTAAAATATAAACCCTACCATTCTATCATTTCTCTAATACTGAACTTGGAAAATGTATATGTTAAAAATTTATTGCTGTTGTTGAGCTACTTTTTCAAACCTGAACTTCTCTGTAAAAAGTGAAATGGAATTCTGTATAAAATTATGTAGTGCAATATAGCATGTACTTAGTATGCAAAGGAGATAAAATACCTACTTGGAAGAGAGCATATATCTCGGATAATCTGGCAAAAATTGGATTGAAGGTAAGTTAAATAATTTTATCATGTAAATACTGTATTAGATTTACAAATATTGAGCATACATGTGGTACAGGAGGTTTTTGAGAAGGACAAAGCAAAATTGAATGCAACACAAAAAGAACAATAAAACCTCAAAGAAGAGGTTTCAGATATCATTATAGAAATATTCATTGGAATCTAATAGAAAATATTGTATTTTCTACAGTATGTTTTTCAGGAATCCAGAAGTTTGATATATGCATGTGTATTGCCCTAGTAGTCCTCAGAGTGGTTTAGCACTCCTAATACAGACTATTTTTTTATTAATTTTGATACATACTAAATTGGTAGTGTGTAGTTTTACTGTATTAAAAAACATAAAACCAGAACTAAAAAGTTGTACTTCGTTTCTAGCAAATTCTTACATTTCATTCCTTGCTGGCTTTTTCAAAGTTTCTAGGAAGACTCCAAAGAATCAAAGAATTATACGCTGCCAGTGATCTATTCCACCTTTTCTTTATTTAACCTAAACTCAAATTTTAGCCCACTTTCCTCCTCCATTCTCAGATATCTTTCAAATTCCTTATCTTGTAAGAAAAAAAAAAAGTTTGCAATACTCTCTCAAAACATTCTATGTTTTTTTCTCAGTGAACATATATGACTCCTACTGTCAGTAACAGCAGTGGTTGATGTATTGTATGAGTAGAGACACACATATATAATCACTTCCTGAAAATGATTTGAATTAATTTTAATCTATTATCTATCTGAGTTTCTGAATTGTTTCCTTTTCAATTGTTGAACATTCATTTCATCACATACTAAAAAGGATTAAACATATGTACATATTATTAAATATTTTATATATAGACAAATTTTTGACTGTATTAAAAGAATAAATCTAAAGCTATGTTCTTGCTTTACGTTATATGCCTATTTCACATTATCATCATGTTTACAAATCTCTTCAAAACACCTAAATGAGGAAAGAGAAAAGGAAGAAATAATAGGGGGGAGATTGGTCATTTTGAAATTAATTGGGTTTATTACATTGTTTTGTTCAAAAGACATATTTTATGTATCACACAGCACACTTCCTAACATTTGAAGATAGTAAGTGATAGAGTAATCTGGGACACAAGCAAAGATTTTATGATATTGTTTTACTTCATTCTTTTACATAACTTCTTGTACTTTTTTTTGCTTTGTTTTGTCTTTTCTCCCTGTAATCAAGCAGAACATAGGACTGACAATGACATCCCAAGTAAATGTACTAGCTGGCAGTTAGTTAGTTATTATAATTTCTCAGTCAGTTATTATAGTGTCTCTATTTCTCTAGTTTTGAGAAAAGAAAAAGTTCAACATGCATCAGAGAAAGCTTTATAACTAATTTTGTATGGAATGTCATTTCTGACATTACCTGACAAAAAATGATTTCCCGATACTTTCAGAGAAATAAAAATAAATGAACTGTATTTCTTAACTGTCATGCTTTCTAGAATCTTTACTTAGGCCAGTGTTTTGTATTTTAACCTCAGAAATACGAATTGGTAGGCAAAGCCTTTGACAGAGAATCTGCAAGTCCTTTTCTAGTGTTGCCTCTGCAAGTGACCCCTGAAAGATCTACCTGCAAGATCATTCTAGTTAAACTTATGAGAGGGGCAGTACATTGAAGGAGATATGATGATCATAGAATCATAGAATCATTGAGGTTGGAAAAGACCTCTAAGATCATCGAGTCCAACCATTGACCCACCACCACCACCCATGCCCTCACCTTTCTTTTTAGGCCAAACTATTAGGATATAATTTAACATTATTTTTCACTATACACTGTGATGATGTGACTGTCAAGCTTTCTTATTTCAAAGGAATTTATGAGAAAATGAAAGGAGAAGGGATTCAAATTAATGAAGAACAGAATACAAGATATACAAGATATCAAAATCAATGTATTTTCTTTTAAAGTGTTTTTTTTTTTCCCCCTAATTTCTCACTAAACTCAGTGTATTGGGTTTGTGTGGCAAGGTTTTGGTAGGGGAGGGGCTATAGGGGGGGCTTCTGGAAAAGCCGCT
>NW_008795125.1:785299-801868 GCF_000699145.1 Aptenodytes forsteri | reverse complement strand
CTGGAGCAGGGGAAGAGTGTGAGGAGTCCTCCCCCTGAGGAGGAAGAAGCAGCAGAAGCAATGTGTGATGAACTGTCTGCAACCCCCATTCCCCATCCCCCTACGCCACTGGGGGGAAAGAGGTAGAGGAAATCAGGAGTAAAGTTAAGCCTGGGAAGAAGGGAGGGGTGGGGGGAAGTTGTTTTAAGATTTGGTTTTATTTCTCATTATCCTACCCTAATTTGATTGGTAATAAATTAAACTTATTTCCCCAAGTTGAGTCTGTTTTGCCCATGACAGTAATTAGTGAGTGATCTCTCCCTGTCCTTATCTTGACCCACGAGCCATTTGTTATATTTTTCTCTCCCCTGTCCAGTTGAGGAAGGGGAGTGATAGAGTGGCTTTGGTGGGTACCTGGCGTCCAGCCAGGGTCAATCTGCCACACTCAGTGATTTTTTTTTTTCTTTTTGAAAAAAATCCCCAAATTATCTGTGGGGGAAGATCAGCTTTTCTGTCAACTCCATGAATGTGCTATTTAATGCTTATATGTATAACATAATGATAAATCCAACCCCATCATAATAAAAAAGAATAAATAACTAGGACATTTCAAATGTATGTAAGTGAAAGAACATGGCTTACACATACAATATCTACTGGAAGTGAAAAAAGTGAAAGTGAAAAGATGTGTTCAGTTTAATGACTACTGGAAGTGAAAAAAGTGAAAGTGAAATGATGTGTTCAGTTTCATTTTTGGTGAACAGAAAAAGTAAATAAGCTTTTGATCAAAATAAAATAAACAGAAGATGTAACAGATACATTATTATGCTCTTGGTTTTATGCATTGTAGTTTTGGGGGGCAGGGATGTTTATTTTGGTGAGGAAGTATTTTTCACATTCCACCAAAGAATGTATTTTCAGATCAAACTGAACTCAATTTTTTTGTATTGATCCTTATTTTGATCACTTCTTGACATTAGTATGGAACAGACCTTTTTACAATGTAAAAAAAATGAAAAAAACACAAAACCCCAACAAACTAGTACTTAACTGATCTTCTTTCTGTTGAGGGCAGATTCTAGGAACAGTCTAAAATCCTGCTGATTTTAAGGGCAGCCTACTTGCTTCCTGGTTTCTCTCACAGGTTAGATTGTAGAGTGGTAATAGTTTCAGAAAGCACAGGCTTCTCAATGGCTTCATTGCCACCTCAAATTTATGCTTGAAAGCTGTCCTCGAACTAATTCCTTTCAGCTAAATACTTGAATTTTCATGGTTCAGTTTCTTTAAGATAAAAACAATCTGGTCTGGATAATCTTCTCCAGATAAATCCCATCTAGTGCAGCATCTCCTTAATAGGCAGATCTGTTCTGAGTGTAGCTCTCAGAAACAACCCAGAAAGGACTAGTTTCATTTCAAAAGATTGAGTCTTTACACTGTTTTGTGGTAGCCTCTCTTTATAATGCAAAAACACTTTATTTGGAAATAGTGGGAGGACATATATGCACACACACACGTGCACAATTTCTAGCCACTTTTTTGACAGGCCTTGAAAAAGGGAACAATTACTCTTTTGGTTGTATTCATCTTATACATATTAGGGATAAATAAGGTGGTTTCCTATCTAAGGCTTGTTAAAGGTTTTTGGAATGTGAATGGTGAAATTTGTACTTGTAAAGAACAGGACTGTTGAATGTTAGTAACACATATGTCATTTATCTCAAGTTGTACACTTGATACATTGAAAAGAGGTCTTACAAGGAACAAAGGCAAACTAAAAATTTTCAGCAGACTGAATAAAATTCCTTTTTAAATTAACCTGGTTTCAATCTTGCCATTATGATAATGGTTGCTCAATTGCTTCATAAGCTTCCAAAGTAAGAATGCTACTAATTCTTTAAAATAAATAAGACATTGAAAGAAAATTCTTACATTTAGTTAAAGAAGTACAGTACTATGGACAATTTTTTCCAGGTTGTCTTATACCTGACACAGAGAAAAATAGCACACTTTTCACTTCTTGAAGTCATTCTCTCTATAATGTAGGAAATAGCTTTACTTCGAGCTTGCCTTTTTTTTCCCTTTCTGATAAGGAAGTGAAAATCCCAATTACAATACCTTAATGTTAAAATACAGTATTTTGAAGAAGGGTTTAGATCTATCTTTATCGAGATCAATCAAAATTTAATTTCAGTACAATTTAATCTATTTTTGAGAAGAGCATGCTCTTGTCACTTCTCTTCAGCTTTCTTCAAATGTGAAGGTATAGGTTTGGAAGCATTTTATTGCAGTTTCACTCCTGTTCTGATTATAAACACTACCTGCCCTCTCAGCACATTCATATGTTCTTACATGTTTCTTACACATACTTAGAAAATCAGCAATGCAAGCTCTAAGACAAGCTGCAGCATTTCATGACATTCTTTGGGACCTGACCCTCCATGTTCACCCTTTTGGATATTTTTTTCTAATGTGAAAATTCCCCGTGACTATATTTTGAAGTTTTAAAGGCTTTGTTTCTGATGCTAGATGCCTATTTGAGCATAACAGGCCTTTGCAGGTTGAAATAAAGTCAAGAAGACTTACTAATAGCTGCCAGCTTTTCCTGTACTGAAAAAGGTATTTTACCTCGGAAAGAAAACTTCCCTTCCCTAGAAGTTTCTTAAAATTTTAGATGTACTAGTGTTTGTTCGCTGGAATTTCCAACAGCTTATTTTACGTTACCTGCCATACAGTAAAATACACATCTTTTCCACATGAGTGTCCAATTTTAGAATCAATGCCACTGTGGAAAATGTAAGAAAGATGTAACAGATGAAGAGAAAAAGTTTTCATGTGATCTTGTTGATTTTTTTAATTGTTGGGTTTTGGAGGCTTTTTTTCTTTCTTTGTTTATAGCCAAACTGAATTGTACTTGGACAAGTATTTTATTATGAAGGAAACATGTTCCTCCACCGCCATCCCAAAGTTCTGGCTTCATTAAATGAATGAATGAGCTTATCTATATCCCTCTACCTCAGTAGTGTAGTCCAACTAGTTATTTAAAGATGAGGTTCAGATCAAACTTGGATCTCAACAAAGAAGTGAATTCTGTTGGATAGCCACAAAGATGCTAATGTGGTCTTAAAAATACAGATTCTATTGAGAGAAGGAAGCATATGAAGTTTAGATTAAAGACAATTTATTATACCAAAGAGTTGAGATACAGTATACCTAATGATAATATCTTCTTTCATTTTATATTATAAATTATTTTATAGTTATTTTCTTTGGAAGAATGACTTTGAAGTGTAACCACATTGATTGACTGGAAGTTTCAGAATTAATTTTCCTTAAACCTTCTCTGAATCACATACCCTTCTCTGGATATATGCAAGGTGAGCTTCTAGACTCTGAAACTTCAAGCCAAACACCCTGAAAATTGAACAAAACTCAGACGATTTGCAGTGTGAGATGTGAGGCTATTTTTAAAGGGGAATAGTACATGTTGCATTTGTCAGCAGTTAATTGGTTCCTTTGTCAAGCAGAAACCGCTGACAGTACAAGCTTTGTGGGAAAAGGTGACACCTTAAGAACTGTTTAAGCAGAATTACCATGATCTTCAGAGTGTTGGGAGATCCTCTGCAAGTGAAATTTAGTCATCACCTTAGTTTGTTCATTGTAAGGATTTTTCTTGACCAGAAGTTTTGAAGATTTAGACATTCTAACATTATCGCTTGGAATCCTAACACCTTGCACTAATATTTCCAAGTACTGTATCAACTGATCTACAAAAATGTTCCTATGCATGCTCTTAACTTGGGACAGATGCTGTGGCTTAGCTCAACTCTCCTACTGTGGCTCAAATAGACTACGGTAGCTTCTATCTGTAGCTTGCACATAAGTAATTATCGATCAGTGGTGTGTAGAAAGTTGCTAGGTTAAGAAAATGTACTTCACTGTGCATAGTCTTGAAAGCTTACGTATAGCTTTAGCTTCTTTTACTGCAGATGGAGAAAATAATATATGTGCTGCAATACTGATTATATATTTACACTAGCATTAAAATTAATCATACTATTAAATTAATTCTTTGATAGGGACAGACTTTAAGAGCTGATGTTTAGGTATTTCTGGGTGATTGTTTTTTTTTTTTTTCTATGGCAAAAAATAGTGTACTTTCTCCAATTTGTTTAGTTGCAGGTGTGGACAGAATAGGTTAATACAGCAGAAAGATGTGAATCTTGGAGAATACTTTTTTCTGTACTTTAATGTATATATGACTTTTCAGTTGATTCCACAGAAACAGAATAGTACTGCAAGGTATGAATTCAGATGTATTCCCTTCACATCAGTGCAAATATCCAAACTGCATTATCTCCTCCTTCTAGTCTGTCCCACCTATCCATCACAAAAATTACAAGAAAAATGTAAGTTCAAAATGCAGGATACTATAATTTATTGTTACAGCTGAGCTTGAGGTTTTGATTCCTTGCATAATTGATTCTTGTTCAATAATAATTTAAAGAATATATCAAATAATGTAGGAAAAGAATCTAAAATGAGTTCGTTTGCTACATGTATGCCTACTGTTAAAATAATACTACTCAATATAAACTTCATATGAAGTTCAAAATTTTAAAGCTGCTCTTTCTCATCCTTTAGAGATTCTATAGCTTCATTTTAGTCTCCTTCTTACTGCTTTTAGATTGTGTTCTCTAAAGAGGGATCCCAAATTTGGGGCAGATGATGGAGACTTCAAAAATAGATATGAGATTAAAGTGTCTTCTCAAATTTGTATAACTGTTTTATTTAATATTTACTCATGCTTTTGTCTAAAGAAAATATATCTAAAGTTTGTTTTTTTTTTCCTGAAAATGCAAACCTAATGGCAATCATCTTTTGTCCTGTTAGAAACAGAAATTGGCAGATAAAGTTACTGAGAGACACAGGTCAAGCATGCATTTTTGAAGCTATGAACTGCTTTAGCACAGTATGTTATAGATGTAAAAGCTTTATATGAGTTCAAAATAAATTGAACAGCTTGAGTGAGTCATAGAAATATCGATTGGAAGGGTCCTTAAGAGGGCATCAACTCCAACCTCCTGCCCAAAGCAGGACTAATGCCAACACTAAATCAGATCAGCTGTGGCTTTGTTTAGCCAATTCTGTAAACTCCCAAGAATGGGAATTTCACAACAGTCTGGGTATGCTGTTCCAGTTCTGCCCTGCCTTTCTTGGAAGTTTCTTGTAATGTAAAACCTGAATCTCCTGAACTGCCCCTTGTATATTGTCTGCCACATTAAGAAAAGTTTGGCTTCATTATCTTTTTAAAGGTTCTTGAAGTAGTTATGGTCTGCTATTAAATAGTACCTTAGCTTCCTCTTTGTCAGACTAATTAAGCCTATCTGCCTCAGCTTTTTACTGTAGGTCATGTGCTCTAAGCCTCCGACTAACCTCCAAACCCTCTAGAGATTTTATCAGTATCTCTCTTGAAGTGGGAGACCAAACACTGGGCTTAATATTGCAGATACAGCCTCACCAACTGAGTAATAATTTCACTTGATTTGCTGCCACCACTTCTAATATAGTTGAGTATATAGTTTATTTTATTCAGGATGAGAACACATTACTGATCAATAGTGCAGAACTTTGTACCTCTACTTGTTAAGTTTCATGAGGTTTCTGTTGGCCCAGTGCTCAAGTTTGTCAAGTGTCTGGATTGAAGCTCTGCTATTCAGTGTGTCAGCTACTTTTCCTAGTTTAGTATGATCCATAAATTTTCTGGGAGTTCATTCTGTCTCACCATCAAGGTTGAGGATGAAAATATTAAACAGCATAAGACCCCATATTGACTTCCTGGTGCTTAGCTTATTACTGGCCACCAGCTGAATGTAAAACCATTGATTCCTACCCTTTGAGCACAGCTGCCAGGCCAATTTTGAATCTATCCATTCAGTGCATATTTTGTCAGCTCCCAAAAGACACTGCTGCAAGAGTAGTGTCAAAAACCTTGCTGATGTTGAGTGCTGTTAAATCAAGCACTATTACATCTACCACTGGTCCATGTAGCCAGTCATTTTGTCATAGAAGACAACCAGGTTGATCATGTATGATTCACCTCTGGTAAATCTGTGTAAGTGCTCCTGATTTCCTGTTTGTGCTTTCCTAGAGGACATGTTCATTCCAGGGTTTGATGTGGGGTTCCTAGCTTCTCCTTGCCTTTCTTTAAAATTCATGTAATGTTAGCCTTTCTACAGTCAGTAGGAACTTCTCCTCATCACCACAATTGTTCATGGATGATACCAGCCTTGCATAGAATCAGCCAGCTTTTTGAGCACCCTTTGGTGAAAGCTATCTGGCCCCCTGCCTTTGAATACAGCCATCTTCTTTTATCTGTTGCTCCCCAGTATTGGCTGTCCCTCTTCTTCCCAAATCATGCTGGTACATGCAGATGTCTAGGAACAGATGTGCTGTAGAAATTGATGCAGAAAAGGCATTGAGTACTTCTGCCTTTTCCATATTGGTTTCCAACACCACAAGGTTGCCTCACCCATCTATTAATGGATCCACATTGTATATGAACTTCCTTTTGTGACTAATATACCCACAGAAGTACTTTTTCTTACTGGTGTGCCTTACCAGTCTTAGCTCTAGCTGGGGGCTGGCCCAGGAGGTCTAATTTAGTCACCCAGGGACTACTAAATTAGTAGCTCCAGTTCAGAAAGTTCCTTAACCATAAATGATTGAAATATAGTAATGATGAGAAGATGAACTATAGATATTTTCCATATTCTAAAGTTTTTCTCTAAGCGTTCACTTTTCATCACTCTCAGTGTTAGTGTACTGGGCTAAATGAACCCAGTCTGGCCTTTGACTGCATCCACAGACAGAACGTTTTTGCTGAATAAATTCTGCTTTTGAAACTTGTTGGAGATTTTCCTGCTGTCCTTTAGATTTTTCTTTTTTTGTGATGCATGTCTATATTGTATATAACAATGAACAACTCCATAGCTATATCATGCTTCAGTTCTCTTGAGATTTACAAAACGGATGTAGTCTACACACACTTTGAAGGGGCTTCATCTGGTAAGCAGTTTGGATCGAATGTAAGTCAGGGAATCAAACTGCCCTTAATTGTCCACACTATTTTTTGGTCATTTGTTCCCACACTCTGTTTTGGACTACTGCCAACTTTCTCTAAAAAAATACCTGCCCATAATTCAGAGGTAGACTAGGCCAGGGACAAGTCCCCCAAAACCAGCTTCCATGATCTGATTTTCTCTCTCCACAATTTGAGGTTCTCTAACATACCAGCAGGCTTTGATCAGACTCCCACATGTCCTCATGCAGTAGCTCTGGACATGCAATAGATATCATCAGTTTCATCCTATCAAGAATCCCACTTTGACCTATTAACACAGTCCTCAGATTATTTGAGATTCTGTCAATTGGAAAAAAAAAATAGAAAAAGAAGAAAAAAACTACTGAAATTGCTGCTATGTCACCACGTCACACCAGACCCACGTCAAACCCATGGCCAAGTGCTCTAGAGAAAGCTAAGTCTAAGGAGTGTAGATGTAAGCCTATCTTTTTGATTTTGTCTTAGAGCTAATAATTATTTCCTGGTAATCTGCATGTCCTTTTGGAATCTTCATCATATTCACCTCATGTACTGAGGAGGGAAGTGACACTTTACCCTCCTGTACTCAGTTACCAAACTTTTTTTAGAGAAAGATGGATTTTGAACTGAATTCTTGTATGTCATAGATAAAAGGTATTGGAGAAAAAATATCATCAGCAGAAACAACAAGAAGGGTCTCTCCTACTAGACAACTGTGAAAGAATTAATGCTTTTCCATTTTTGAAAGAGTGTGTAAGTAGATAATGACAGGAAAACATTAGAAAATGTTAATCTTGACTGGGCTTGTAAGTTCCTGAGAGACCCATTTTCTTAACATTTTCTTGACAAGCTCATGACAGTCAATATGCTGGCCTTTATGGATGCTGTTCTTAGACTGCAAGTCCAGAAGGATTATACAGAGTTCCTGCAGGATTTTTTTTTTTTTTTGGTCCTTTTTTTGACCTTTCAGACGGGAAGTGCTTGCTTGATTTTTGATACTATTGTCTTTTTGAGTTGATCTGCCATAGGAATTGATCTCTGGCTCTTCCATTTTCTGTCTTAGACTGGTGATATATTATCTACTTATCTAACTGCACTTATTATGTCTCATTCACATGGCACACGTTACAGATTTTGTAAATTTTTCAGTTTCACTGTGTTTATGAGTCCAGTGTGCTTATAGTCATATACTGTCAAATATCTGTTTAATATCAAAACTGATTTGGACAAGTGGACTCGGTAATGTGAGTATTATTTATACTTTTGGAGGTGATAAAAATAATTATCAGGCTTGTAAAGTCTTCATAATCATTTCAACAGTCTGGAATTTTTGCCAGTTACAGTTTTGATATCATCAGTTCAATTTTTTTTAGTAAATGGTGTACTTCCTGCTCAGTGTTTCTTCTTTAAATCAGTCCATGGTTAGTTAAAGGAAATATATTTCCATGTTAATATTTTTCAGGTGCTCCTTTTTTTTTCTGAATAATCAAAGGTGTTCAGATTTTGTCAACATGACTTTCTACAGCAGATGGATTCTTGTGAAAATCTAATCTTGAGAAAGTTATTCTTGTCTTCCCAATTGCTACCTTTTGAACCTTCCTCACCATATAGTCCCTGGAGTAGCTGAGTATAATTTTTAACATTAATGATAAGGTCATCTTTGTACTTCATAATTTTGAAATTTCCTCCAACTCTGTGATCTGCCTTGTGGCTCTTTTTCCTCAGTCTCATATAGAAGGTTTTCAGCCTTACCTTGCAAGGGCCTTTACATTATGTTTACTTTTTTATTTTTCTCAGTTTTTCACTTTTATATCTTCCTCTATTTTCCTGGACTTTGCAGCTCTTCTTTATCCCCTTCTTTCACAAACATTTTTATTTCTTATACAAACAGGAACTGTTTTTGGAATAGTTTATAGAGCTGTTATCCGCTATCAAATCCTCTTTTTCTGAGATGTCTGTTCAGGTGACTCTATAATCTTTTGTGTCCTCATTACTCATTATCTATGTCTTTGTAAAGCCCAGGTACTCACCAAATTTCATCAACTCTGTTGTGCTGACACCATTCCTTTTCAAACATGTAACATTTCTAACTCCCTTAAATTTAATTCTTGTTCTGTTTAGTATCAATCTTCTTTAGTAGCTATTTTCATCATAGATGTATTTGAATTGATTACCTAACAAAAGTTAATCTCTGGAATGTGTGCTCAGTCTTTTTAATTTTTTGTCTGCCTTTGTAAATAGAACTGAAACTGAAATTACTATTACAGCACTAAAATCCTCATGTATAAGGAAAGAAAAGCAGGGTTCATTCTTTACAAGCCAAACCCTGCAGAGAAAAATGAATTTTAGTACGTTTCAGCAAAAAGGAATGCTATACCTTGTGGGATCAAACCCAGATTTGAAGATCCTAGCCAAATCAATAGTGATATCCTATCATTATTAAGTGATATCCTCAGACCTCTTCCAATCCTTTTGCAAAAGTGCCAGTTTTAGAGAGTTGTAAAGGAGCCTTAAATAATTTATTTCGATAAATGAAGAACTATGCCAGTACAGAGACTTTGCTTACAGAGATTTACAAACCAAAATTTTTAAAAATAGGTAACATAGCAAAGGCTGGAAAATGGGATAGGGATCTATGGCATCCATCTGAGGAGGGTCAGATAGATAATGCCATGACTTACAAGGTCACACAGGAACGCTGATATAACATAGACTTTTGGGGAGTTACTCCATGTTTAATCTTAAAATACCCAGAGAACTGCATGCACGGTGTGGCCAAAGTCTTGTAAGCCATGTATACATATAAAATAATTTACCAAGGCAAATGCAGTTAGGAAAGCCTCTGAGATCCTTTGAGGGGTTATACATTAAGAAAAAGTTTAAATAAAGACCTGATGCTGAGATCTGGTAGCTAATATTCTATACAAAAAGTATGTTATGAAACAAAAGTCACCTTGTATTTTGACTAGAATAGAACTGAAAAGCACTTACTGTGAGCATTATCCCAGAAAAAAGAGTTAATTCAGGTCCTGATTGAATCTAAACATAAATCTAGGCAGAATTCTTTGGAATCAATCAGTCTGTGATCTGATATTTTGGTATGTTTGAGTTAGAATGAATTGCCCTGCTATTATTCAGTATTGATGATATACTAATTTCCCAATGACCAAATTAGGAGGGAAGATTTTTCAAGGAACTGTACCAAAAAAACCCCCAAAACCAAACCTAATTCCTTTTCTGCATAGGTAGTTAAATAAAGAAGCTATCTTCTGTTTGGTTATAGCAGAATGAATAGAGAAAATCAAACCTTACATAGTTTTGAGGTATTCAGATTTCTAAATCGTTTTTTAAAAGCCTCATATACATATATGTATGTACACAAAATCATTGGGAAATGATAACAAAAGTACAATGACAAATGCCATTAAAAAATAGTTTACTTCACTATGCTGTTTGCTTTTATATCAGCACTTCCCTTATTTCCCCATGAATAAAGACTGCTTTTCTGTTTTCACAGAATATCAGCACACCTACGTTTAGTTAGGTTATGAGTGGGTCTTTGTGCCCTAGTGCCTTAGACTTACTAGCATCCCTAGTATTAGCTGTGCCTAGACTAGGGAATACCATTGGTCACATAATTTGTGTTAGCTATTACATATAAAAGACGTATTTGTTGATATTAATATTAATAATATTAATATTTGTTAGGCCATCTAAAAATAAGAATAATGAAGGAAAAGGAATTTGTGCTTTTCCACTTTTATGATATTTTCCTCTTGGAAGCCTTTTCAAAATACTGTGTTTTGTTGTATTTCTTATTGTAAAATGCTAGTCTTGGTCATGTGCATGCAAGTATCTTTACACAATCACTGTGGAGTGTGGTAAATAACGCTGTATGATTTTTTTCTGCAAGGCTTCATCACATATTTTTAATACCAAAACATAAAGCTTTATTAGTACCCATGATAAGTGTGATAACAGTGATAATACTCCTCCAAATTCCACTTACAAAATATCATTCACTAAAAAATGCAGTATCACCATACATGAGATTTTCAAAATATTAATTTTCAGTTTACTTGACTCTTCTCAGAATTTCTTCAGTAACATCCCTGCTTTAGTCTTTTGGGTTTATTCCTTTTTAATTGGAGGGGAAAAGAAGATTATTTCCCAAATATCATTCATTTTTGGCACAAGCATGAAGTAACACACTAAATTGCAGATCTATGATTCTTCCTCATCAGTCTTATATAAGGAGTAGGATAAATAATAACACCACCTTTTAATTCAAAAACATAATGATGATCATTTAGCAACTGATAAGGTAAAAGGTGCTCTCTGCAGACCTTTGTGACACTATATGTTGTCCACAGTCACAGTTTATAGAAATACTTTACAACTGTGACAGACAAGCCTTTAAAAACAGCAAGCTGAAATTATGGAGTGTGAGATACTGATGTCAGAGAAAGGCCTGATAAATTGACTATTTTCAACTGTAATCAGGACTTGAAACAATAATGATGTTAAAGGAGAAGAAGAATTATCTCAATAATACACATTTATGTATTGAGTTTTTTAACTTTTCCAAACTGAAAAAACGCCCCAATCCTCCCCTCAGAAAAATATAACATAACAAAACAAAACAAACAAACAAACAAAACAAGTGTTTCTGGGCTTATTTCCTGTTTTGTTCTGTGCCAAGTTTGCAACACCAAATGTCAGCTCCATATGGAAAAGTACAAAATCTTTTGAAGCCAGCATTATCACTTCATAAATAATCACAGCTAAATACCTAGAAAGATGTTTTTAGAATTCTTTTATTTTCTTCCATTAATTTGACAAACATATGCCAGTTAGTTAAAGGAGCAAATGTTCATATTCACCTTGTAACATTCATTGTCTAGTAGTTGTTACATTCAGAATCTTGTTACTGGCAAGAGAAAACACACCGCTTATATGGAGTTGAGACTTTACTGCAAGCCTAATTAAAATCTTAACCTACTAATCAAAATATAAAACCCAGCTATTACTAGTCTATTTACAATAATGCATTCCTAGTCCAAATTAATACAGGAAAGTCTTATCAATAATATACCATTTTTTTTAATACAAGAAACCTGATTAATATCTAATAATTTTCTCTGGTATTGTGCTCCCCCTTCCAATGCCCCTCTGGTTCTAAAATTAAAAGCACCAGACTTCCTCAAGAAGAATCAGGGGTGGGGGACATTTACAGCAAGTCATCTGTATGCTGAGGTCTTCACTGGGAGGAATACAATGTTTATAGTGGGAATTTCTTCCTCAGTCTTGTGGTTGACCTTTTGGCTCGTCTTCCAGGGAATTTCCTTATATCTCTTTCTTTTTGTTTCCTACCTTCAATTAACATAAATAGCTACTGTTTGTTACACAGTGCCCAGGTTTGTCAAACCTTTACTATATCGAAGTCAGAAGTTAGGTCAGAAAATGGTCACTTGACCTCCAGATGACTGCTAAAAAGAGGTAAACCAGCTCTGGCCAAAGCAAGCCCAGAGAGGGCTGAATGCTGTGCAGTCAGACTAGTACATAGCCTGCAGCCTTTTACTACTAAGAGCAAAAAATAATATTTACTGGATTACGTGTTTGTATTGTTTGTCAGGACCATCAAACCTAAAAGAATGGAAAAATTTACTGATATCTATTTGTAAAGAAATGTTTCTTCTTTTTATGTCATTGTTTTATTTTAGCCTGGGAGCAACAGTACAGTTCTCCTGCGATGAAGATTATGTGCTACAAGGTTCAAAAAGTATCACCTGTCAGAGGATAGCTGAAGTTTTTGCTGCATGGAGTGATCATAGACCTGTGTGTAAAGGTAAAGAGGAATTCTTACCCTTATAGTGATTTATTAATTTCACATCTATCGTTTGATAGCCAATCCTATTAAATTAATATTTTGTAAGTACCTGAAGTTTTAATCCTAGTGCCCCCACTTTCTCAGTAAAAAAGGTCCCACCTATACTGTTTTGTTTAATATAAATTTTGTCTGTAGTTCAGTATGCTTATTTTACTTGGGAACTTACATTACGAAGTTCACTTCATAATGAGCTGATGAAAATCTATCACATGCTAAATATTAAGACTCACCAAGGTGAATTTCAAAATTGCAGTGATTCAATATACAATCAGTAGTTCATGAAGCATCTTCATTACACATTTGCTATGAAGATGAGAAAGACTTGAATTCAGGATTGATAAGGACTGGAGAAGTAAGTCTATATCTGGTTTCGACCCTGACCAAATGGATAAAGGGCAAAAAATACAGAAAAATGTAAGAGAAGAAAAGCACAAAGTCATTCTTCTGAATATATTTGATGTCCAAATACTATGGCAAGAAGTATGATGAATACCTGAATCAGGGAATGAAAGTATTAGTGTGTGTATATATAAATTATATATATATTAGTATATATAATGAAAATACTAGTGTGTACATATACATGTAAATTGGCACAACAGCAAAGCCTAATATTGAAGAGTACAGTTTGTTCACAAAGAACACTTGGGTATAGGAAACAGAAGGGACATTATCTTGTAATTCAGGGCTATGGATACTTATACTAATGTCCAGGGAGAACTGTGAGATGTTTCTGAACAGTGGAGGAGGGCAAAAAAATCTGAGGGTGGTATCCAGATGGTGTATAGTAGAAATCACAAAAGCTGGAAAATTGCATGGGTGATTTTTTTTTTGGCTGATAAAATACCAGGACAGTCTAAATGGGACTCGCTATGGATAAGAATGAAGTGCTAGATGTAGGTTGGAATAATCAGCTACCCAAATCTGAGACGAAGAAAAACATAATAGGTGTTACAGCTGCAGAAACAGGTTTACAATGGATCATGACAGTATATGCTTCAATAATAGCATATCACATAAAAAAGTAAAAAGTTTAGTTATAGACGTATAAGTACACATAATATTAACATTTTCTATCCCACTACTGTATGTATGTATAATTACTAGAAATTGCTAAAGTGATACACACATACACAGACATGCATACACAGCAGAATTAATCATGTAATGCACATAAATGAAACCTTTATTTATAGTAAAACTAGTAAGGCTTTATCTACTAGAGTTTTTCGGCATATTCATATATCCTAAATTAGATACCTATCTTAGGACGGTAGTCTCCTAATCTTCCAGTGTAACCAGATGGGTGTTGTATACTTGTGTAAGGGTGTTCACATGCACTGTTAAACAGTGTGACAGCATCTGTTAGTCTTGTCTGTGGATTGCTTGCTGGAGGAGGTTGTCAGACACAGCTAATTAAATCAAGGATCCCATCTCCCACCTCAGGTGCCTAAAGCTATGCAATGTGAGTACCCCTGATTTTCTCCGCTATGGAAATGAAGTTTCAAGAAAGGTGTGGACCAGTGAAAATAGGACAGAAGAAAATATTAAAAAGGATCAAAAGTCTCTAAAATATAACTTAATATAAACAAGTGGGAAAGAACTGGGCTGCTTTGATCTAGAGAAAGAAGAATCCAGAGAAAGAAGAGGGAAAGCGTAAAATACAATGGGCTACAATTCTGCAAAAGAAGGTTTATGGTCGGACAGTAGCAAAACTTTCTGAAGTAAAGAATATTTAGGTATGTGAGTAGAAGTTTTCAAGAACGTGTGAGATATACAGATATCCAGGAGAGTTTAAGTACATCTAATCTCATCTTGAGCTGGGGTAATGGACTAAATACCTTTTCAAAATTCTTCCAATCCCTGTTTTCTGTTTTTTATAAATGAAGGAACACCCAGATTTCAAAACTGATTTATGAAAAAAAAAATCATCATTAAGATCACATGTAAGTGTGGTTGCATGTCAGGATTTATATATTTCTTGTATGATAACCATGATAAAATGACGTTCTAAAGATTCTTGGCTTTCATATCCCACATAAATGGTAACATAAATAGTAACTGTACTGCAAATCTTGCTATCCTCTGCGTATTATATATTTGATAATACGATTTAGTAATCTGTCATTGAAAAGGCACTTTAAAAGGAAAGCATACTGCAATTAGAATTTCATTTATCAATACCAAAATACAGTTGCACACTGTCAGGTTTTTTTAAAAAAGTATCTCTCCTAACAGACAATGAAGTGTTATCAGCAGTACTGTGATAAGACTGAGATGTATGCATAGCTACTTGTAAGTTTAGAAAGGCAGCTCATTAGCTTTTGGGGACTATGGCCTTCAAGCATAAATAGTTGTTAAATATATTGCGTTTCACTCTTGTATAAGTTTTGAATTCCGAATAGCAGCAGGTATCAAAGTACTTAAGTATAAAAGGGTAACCACATTCTTCAGTCCTTTTTTGATTTTTTTCCCACTATGACTATATTTAGAACCAACATTGTATAATGATTCACAAATCACATTTGTAAACATGTCTAATGATAAAATAAGCATTAATACTGAACTAAAAAGAAAAAGAAAGCAATAAATCCACTGGAAGCTAGCAGTTCTGATAAACTTCTATCTAAATGTGAAACTGCAGAATGTGTACTAATTAAATATCCAAACCCACCATTGTTCATAGGTAGAACATGTAATTCACAACCAGAAGGACAGTGTTTCATCTCTTTACACTCACCAACTTCATAGAACTAGCTAATTCCACCTTAAAAAGCAGAGGACCAATATTAAGAAAGTTATTAGGAATTGATACGATGCCATATGGTGAAAAGCCAGACAGATGGTATAGATATTATAGTTTGTCAAATATGAAATGCTTTAGAGTGTCATTAGTTGCATTAAAATTACTGATTTAAGTACCTTTGGTGTGCTATCAATTTGGTTCTTTTGATTAACAAGATGTTTCAATTAGACTTCTAGATATACTAAAGCTGGAATATAAACATTTCTTCTAGACTAATAATTATGTCTTCTCTAAGTTTCATGCACAGAACATACAATAAACATTTTGTTTATTGTGAATTTTGCATAAATAACATAAATATCATGTAGTAACATGAAGACAGTATATGCAAAAATATGTGTGCATCTGCTTGTTGAACTTGCATGTTTGTATACAAACCGTTTGGGCAAATAAATTAGGCAATCATATAAATGTTATTTTATGCAAGAAATTAATATTTTCTTGTGAACTGATGCAGCTTTGCAGATAACAAGGGCACAGGTGGTATATTAGGTACTTCACCTGTTATTCTTTAAAATGTCATTTAAAGTGCTGCTTTTGTAATGTGTTGTTTCCTATTTGAACAGTACAGCTTGCAATTTGTCGTGGTTTAATCTCAGTCGGCAACTCAGCACCACGCAGCCGCTCGCTCACTCCCCCCCACCCGGTGGGATGGGGGAGAGAATTGGAAGAGCACAAGTGAGAAAAACTCGTGCGTTGAGATAAAAACAGTTTAATAATTGAAATAAAATGATAATAATAATATGATAATAATAATAATACACAAAGCAAGTGATGCACAGTACAGTTGCTCAC
>NW_008795125.1:764032-778964 GCF_000699145.1 Aptenodytes forsteri | reverse complement strand
TTTTAGCAGGGCCTGTTGCAACAGGACAAGGGGGAATGGCTGGAAACTAAAGGGGGGTAGATTTAGACTAGATATAAGGAAGAAATTTTTTATGCTGAGGGTGGTGAAACACTGGCACAGGTTGCCCAGAGAGGTGGTGGATGCCCCATCCCTGGGAACCTTCAAGGCCAGGTTGGAGGGGGCTCTGAGCAACCTGATCTAGTTGAAGATGTCCCTGCTTATTGCAGGGGGGGTGGACTAGATGACCTTTAGAGGTCCCTTCTATCCCAAACTATTCTATGATTCTATGATACTTTTTTCAAAAATGGCATGCATATATCAATAGTTACATTAATATACTGCAATTGGCGAGGGTTCTAAACAGGAAACTTCCATTTCCGTTAGATGCATTTGATTTGACATCATAAATCGTCAGGACTTGTTCTCATAGGGCGTATGAGTGGTTGAGTATAAGTGCCTGCCAAAAATGAAAGATCAACTCTCTTTAGGAGTTACAGTGTAATACCAGCTGGAACTGGCATAAGATAATATTCCTGAAAGTGAATCTGGAATAAGTCTGAAGCATTTCTACAGGAGAAATTTAATAGGACTTTGAGAAGGAAAACTGATACATCACTTCCAAAACATAAGCAAATATGTAGATTATCTAATATTCCTGAAAGTGAATCTGGAATAAGTCTGAAGCATTTCTACAGGAGAAATTTAATAGGACTTTGAGAAGGAAAACTGATACATCACTTCCAAAACATAAGCAAATATTGTAGATTATCAACATCTTTTAGACCTTAAGACTAGTTTCCAGGAAAATGCTACTCTGGAGGTTTGGCTGATTTCTGAACCTTTTGACTTCTACAAGAGACTATGCAGATATCCTGACTAGGTTTAATTGCAGTTGGATTATCTTGTAGTTTACCAACAATTATCCTTTCTTTTTCATCTTTTTTTTTACTGTTTAAATATATTTTATAATTTATGTCTCACATCACCCTAGCAACATAGCAGTTGCTCGGGTAGATGGACCTGGTGAACAGATATGGCAGAAAATCAAGGCATTTGCCCCATTGTGGTTTATGGACAAGGTATAATGAAAAGAAGTTAGAATTTGGAGCTATGAGAAAAATAAGGCTTTATGTTGTAGGCAAGCAGATAAATTAACATAAGCGCAACTGAAAATTAACTGGTCACTTTCTGCATTTTATTGAAATTTTGAAGTGGATTAATCCTCTCAGACACCTGTTTTTTTAGCTGGATATTTTCAAGATCAGTGCATCATACAAGCCTAAAATGCTGCTGGGGATTTTTAAGTTTGTTCCAATTTCATTGGCCTCATGCAAATCTTGTAGCATACCATTGTTACAGGACAGCAGAACAAACAATGCCTTCCCATCCTTCCTGAGAAAGAAAAAAAAATGTTCAAAAAATGACATGAGACTCTTTGCCCAGGCATTTACTGCACATTGAGTTACCGTTGAAGTCTGTCGTTTGAAAAATGAAGATTTCTGCATTTGTTAATTATTTCGTATCCCATGAAATGCTTAATACATGTGGCTGTAATAACACGACTGCTTACATCGACTTCTCTATGACTTCATTCAAGAGAGAAAGTTTAAACACTTCAGGACTGAGATCCTACTTATTTATCTGCCATGGGATTCAGTGTTCCCCTACAGGGCAATGCCATTATTACAAAGCCAGCTTGCTTAAGCAGAGACAGTTATCTACTTTATGAAACTATTTGCCAGTTGATAAATCTCTTCCTCTCATTTACGTTTCAGGAAATGAAACAGATGATAGATCTATTCACAGTTGGTCGATTAGCCTTTTTATTTTCATGCCTGCCACTCCTGTTTTCTGCTTGCTTGTTTCTCAGACCCTGTGAAACATTTATGAATGCTGCCTTTTATAAGTCTTCTGGCAAGTCAGCAACAAGTTCTGCAACAAGTACAGTATTTTGGAAAAGCTCATCTCATCTGTAGAAAGAAAAAGTGCTTTTGAAATAATTCTTTGTATCCGAGAAATCTAAAAGAGACATGATTTATGGTTTAAATCATGATCATCCAATTAATAGACAGGCTACAAAGTAATTTGGATTATCAGTAGAAAAAGGAACAAATGATACTATGTATTTGAACCGGGTTCTGACAAATTTAGAACACAGTTTTTTTGCTTCGTATTGCTATTTTGGTCAGTTCATTTCACTGACTAAAGTAATTTTTAAAATAACAATGAATTCATGGATTCAGTATCTTTCATTTGATAGATTGTAAACATCAGTTTGTTAACATGGATATGCAAGCAGAATGTACATTATGAATTTTAGATCTTGCCTTTACAAATACCTTTACTTACCTATAGTACATTTTTGAAAAATCCACCTTTGCCTCACTTGTCTCCGAAATGCAGACATCTATCTGGACGTCTTAAATGTGATGCTGACTAGCAATGTGTGTGTATATGTAGACACACCCCCATATATACAGGTAATGCATCATAGATAAATAGGGCTGAAAGTGGTCCTAACAGGTCAGCACTACTTCCTTACTCCAGCTGTATTTATTCCCAGAAGCTGTTTGTCTAACATTCTTTATTTCCAAGGAAAGTGTTCTTATATCCTACTCAAGCACTCCAGTCCTTCATTATCCTTGCAAGTAGAAGAATTTTTCTAATTCAAGTGTGAACCCTTGTTGCTGTACTTAAACAACTTATTTCAATAGGTGCTTCTATATGAAGAGCAGGTTACTTAACTCATCTTTTCAATGGCTTATTGTAAACTTCAAGAATACCTGCTCTTCTTTAAACTAACCTACAGCAGTTCAGTCAGTCCTTCCTCACAGGTCATATTTATAGACCTCCAGCCTTTTTCATCATTTTCCTAATGGGTCCGTGGCTTTCTTAAAATATAGTTTCTAAAAATGGGCTTAGTATTTTAGAAGGGGCTTTCCCAGTGCTCAGTGGAGAGGAGGAATTATTTCTTGCATTTTCAGACTTTTTTCTACCTATAACTATGTGTATATCTTCCAGTTTCATTGTCTTTTCATAACAGTAGGATATTTTTTACTCAGGTTATGTTTCCGAGCTACTGTAACCCCTAAAGACTTGCTGCCAAATGACTTGCTCCTTATACTATATTTGTAAATTGATTATTCCTGCTTTTGTGCTTTGTCATATACTTGTCTCTACTGCATTGCATCCTATTTTAATGTCATTTCTTCAATTTCTCATTTTTAATTCTAATTATGTTTGCTAATATATTCACAGTCCTTCCCAGCTCTTTGTTAAATGCAGATTTAATAAGTATGCACTTCATTCTGCTGTCCAAGGTGTTAATAAAAACACTGAATGAACCTGACCCAGGACAAACCTCTGTGAAACCCCATTCAGTTATTCTTTCCTTTTGACACTGAGACATTGATCAAGAATCAGAGAAGTCTAGGCTGGAAAGGACATCAGGAAATCATCTGATCTCCTGTTGCAAGCAGGGCCATAGATTAGGTAATCCATGGCTGTCTCAAGCCAAGTCTTCACTACTTCCAGTGAGGGACATTCTACCACTTCTCTCAGCAACTTATTCCAATGTTTAATAGTTCTTAGGAGGGAGAATTGTTTTCTTATACCCAGGTGGAACTTCTCCTGAAGAAACTTGTGCCTGTTACCTTTTATTCTGTCTCCATGCATCCCTGTGAAGAGTATCTCTATGTTTTCTATAACTACCTTTTAGATAGCAAAGGAGTGTGATTAGATTCCTCCTTGAGGGTTCTGATCTCTAGGTCAAACAAACCCAGTTCCTTCAATCTTTCTTCATCTGTCAAGTTCTCTAGTCTTCTTGGTGGTCTTCCACTGGACCCTTTCCAACTTCTCAATGTCTCTCTTAACCCAGAGGAACCACAAATGGACAGTATTCCATATGTGGCCTAACAAGTACTGAGTAGGGCTGAATAATCACACCCCTTCATCTGGTGGCTCTATTCTTACCGATACAGCCCAGGATAGTTTTTCTGCTTTGCTGCCAAGGCACATTGCTGGGTTTTGTTCAGCTTCCTGTCCACCAAGGCCCCCAGGTGCCTTTCAGCAGAACTGCTCCCCAGACAGTCAGCCTTCATCTGCACTGCTTCTGGGGCTTATTTTATCCCATGTGTAGGACTTTACACTTATCCTTGCTAATACTCATGTAATTCTTGTTGACCCAGTTTTCCAGCCCACTGAGGTCTCTATAGTGGCTCTTTCTTCTGGTGCAGCTACCTCTCCTCCCTCTGCAAACTTGGTGAGTGTGCATCCAACCCCATCATTCAAATCAGTTTTAAAGATATTTAATACTATCAGACTCATTACTGACCCATGAGGAACTCCACTCATAACTGTCTGCCAATTTGACTTTGAGCCTTTAACCACCATCCTGTGAACTCTGCAGTATAGCTCGTTTTCCAAACATCTTGTGGTCAGTATGTCCCAAACATGCTTTATGAAGTTGTGAAGAAGGTGTTGAAGGACGCTGTCAGACATCTTCCTAAATTCAGGGTAAATTATGTCTATAGCTCTCCTCTCATGCACTGAGCGTGTTTTTTCATCATAGGAGGCAACCAAGTTGGTCCAGTTCGACTGGACTTCTGAAGTCTAATATTTATTCTGCTACTTGTCTTTCTCAGGAGGAGGCACTAAATGAATAGGTCTTGCTGCAGTGTTCTTGTGTGTCCTATAGACCAAAACAAAAGCCCAGAAATCTCAAGAGAAATATGGGAATTAGTGATGGAATTAATCCAGATTTGCTCCTAAAAGAAGCTACCCTAGAAAAATAATAAAGTATCCTACCAGAAGAATCTTCCTTTTCTATCATATTCTACTGATACAAACGTGATATTTTTCAGTGTTCTTTTTCTATTAAGTACTACCTAACCACAGAGTTTTTAGGGGTAAAGTCCTTGTAATTTTTTTCTTATGTGATAAACTTTTAAGATAGAGTGCTAGCAAAATCAGCTCTTTCTTTTCCCACTGTGACCAGCCTTTAAACAAAAGTGCTTTTAGTCTGTTAAATATGCTCTGAACCCAGCTCCTGAATTGGTTCTGTCAGGGGATTTGCAGTTTCCAAATTCTAAAAAAAGTTTTGATATGAGATTTCTACAAAGATGTTCATCTCAGTCATGATAGCATTGGAAAACATATAGTAAAAAAAATGTCAGTTTCTGGGAAATATATGGCTAACAGTGAACTCACAGGTACCTTAGCAGTGAATTTCTCTCTAAACTTGCACTTTTGGTATCTGAACACTTTATTGGTCTGATTGTAAGTCACCATCTTCTTGGTGGTGACTAGTCAGGCAGTGAACCAAGTTTACAGTACCTTTGACTAATTGTATAGTAATCACAGGAGGTGCTGTTAGCTCTGCTTCTTACATAAAGCATTGCCAGTAAAGAATTGCTAGTAAAATATTTAACAATATTTTAAAAATATTAACAGCTAAATTTCTACAGTTAGACTTCAGATGTAACATTTTATTAAAAATTTCCATGCCTTGTTAAATACTACATTAAAAGTGTTTATGTTCATGACATCTTTTTTATACATTCTTTAGAATGGAAATACATTGTCATATGTTTAGTTCAGTGGTCTCCAAACTTTTTTGATCAAAGCACCTATATCAGTAAAAAAATTCTAAGCACACTTTCCCAATATATGTTTATTTATTTTTAAGTTATATACATGTACTATGGAAGTTCTAATATTTTCTTCCTGCACCGCAGTGGGTTATCTTGCACAGCCCCTGGGGTGCACACACCCCCCTTTGGAGTCCACTGGTTTAGGTCACATTTTGAAACTTTCCTTCAGAGTCACAAAAATGTCTTTCTAAGAGAACTGTGTCTATCTTGAAATGCATGTTCAGGATCTCTAGAAAGTGTCCTTCATCAAAAGTAATGCTATTCTGAGCCAGATCATCAGCCTTATTTAACTTCTGATTCTTGTACACTTGAGCATAGTGGGAAAAATAAGGAAAAAAAAAAAAAAAGACAACTAGCTTTATTCATTATCCTGAATTGGATCATTAAAAGAAATCTTTCCTCTTTAATTATCACTTTGAAAGGTGTTCTGGGCAGGCAGTGACACATAGATGACTTTTGCTGAAACCTAGTGTGATACAACTGTTAGCTAAGAGATTTTCTCAGGACTCTGAGGGCACCGACAGCCCTTCCTGGTGCTGCCCAGCTCCACCTAAGCAAAGGAAAAAATGAAAGACCTTCTTAATCTGGAAAATTTCAGTGAGGTTTCTTTTGGCAATATTGGGCTTTGTTTACTGTTCCATATGCTCTTAATACACTACTTAGATTTTGAATTCTGAATTCTAACTGTATTCTTTTTATTATTTTGAAATGTGTCATTGCTATACAGTGTGAGCAATAACAGCGATAAAATTTACTGAGACGTTACCTGAATAAACTCATGTAGTATCCAGAATCATTTCTGAATAGCAGCAGCTGTCAGATGTAAACAGATTATTTTTCTTAAAGAACTTTTCTTTTTCTTTGCAACTCAAAATAGATAAAACTAAACTTCTAAAATACCTCCTTTTACTCTCTTGAAGTAAGATATAGCCAAAATATACTCATTACTTTGCTAATAGTGAGCTTCTAGTTTTCATAACCTAGTTAAATCTACAAAAGGTGAAGCTTCTATAAAAAATTTACTATTATCTGCAAATTATTTTCACTATGAACACATATTTACAGGTAGGAGTTATCAGGAATAGGAAGGCTTTTTTGGAAACTTTTAAAGGCTAAATTTTGCAAATGTTAGTGACCAGAAAAGTTCAGTAAACCAAGTGGTTCATTAAAAAAAAGAAAAAAAAAAGTTTTAAGATGATTTAGAATGGGACAGAACTTCGTTGTCATATGTTTAGTTCAGTGGTCTCCAAACTTTTTTGATCAAAGCACCTATATCAGTAAAAAAATTCTAAGCACACTTTCCCAATATATGTTTATTTATTTTTAAGTTATATACATGTACTATGGAAGTTCTAATATTTTCTTCCTGCACCGCAGTGGGTTATCTTGCACAGCCCCTGGGGTGCACACACCCCCCTTTGGAGTCCACTGGTTTAGGTCACATTTTGAAACTTTCCTTCAGAGTCACAAAAATGTCTTTCTAAGAGAACTGTGTCTATCTTGAAATGCATGTTCAGGATCTCTAGAAAGTGTCCTTCATCAAAAGTAATGCTATTCTGAGCCAGATCATCAGCCTTATTTAACTTCTGATTCTTGTACACTTGAGCATAGTGGGAAAAATAAGGAAAAAAAAAAAAAAAAGACAACTAGCTTTATTCATTATCCTGAATTGGATCATTAAAAGAAATCTTTCCTCTTTAATTATCACTTTGAAAGGTGTTCTGGGCAGGCAGTGACACATAGATGACTTTTGCTGAAACCTAGTGTGATACAACTGTTAGCTAAGAGATTTTCTCAGGACTCTGAGGGCACCGACAGCCCTTCCTGGTGCTGCCCAGCTCCACCTAAGCAAAGGAAAAAATGAAAGACCTTCTTAATCTGGAAAATTTCAGTGAGGTTTCTTTTGGCAATATTGGGCTTTGTTTACTGTTCCATATGCTCTTAATACACTACTTAGATCTAATTTTTTGAATTCTAACTGTATTCTTTTTATTATTTTGAAATGTGTCATTGCTATACAGTGTGAGCAATAACAGCGATAAAATTTACTGAGACGTTACCTGAATAAACTCATGTAGTATCCAGAATCATTTCTGAATAGCAGCAGCTGTCAGATGTAAACAGATTATTTTTCTTAAAGAACTTTTCTTTTTCTTTGCAACTCAAAATAGATAAAACTAAACTTCTAAAATACCTCCTTTTACTCTCTTGAAGTAAGATATAGCCAAAATATACTCATTACTTTGCTAATAGTGAGCTTCTAGTTTTCATAACCTAGTTAAATCTACAAAAGGTGAAGCTTCTATAAAAAATTTACTATTATCTGCAAATTATTTTCACTATGAACACATATTTACAGGTAGGAGTTATCAGGAATAGGAAGGCTTTTTTGGAAACTTTTAAAGGCTAAATTTTGCAAATGTTAGTGACCAGAAAAGTTCAGTAAACCAAGTGGTTCATTAAAAAAAAGAAAAAAAAAAGTTTTAAGATGACTTTTCTTTCTTTATTTGAATCTTTAAGGAAAAATGGAAAAAGTTTTGACTACTCACTAGCTGGTAAGACTTTAGTGTATTATGTGGTATGCTAAATTTGCACTTTTTTGCAATTAATACACAAATCCGTTCTCTACATCTATGCATATATATACACACACATATATCTATGGGTTTTTTTTTATATTCTGTATATAAGAACTGTGATGAAAATGCTTTTATATCAATTCAGTGAAAAATACTCTGTTACTAAGCAAGTTCATTATTTTATCTTTTTCCAATTGCTTAACTGGTTTTCACTTTTTCCTATTTCGACTATTCTGAGTGAGTGGCCTTGCTAATAGCTTTCTGAAATTCCAATTAAATTCTGACTTTATCTTTTAATTTATAATATTTTCCATGAAACTCTAGCAAGCTGAACTTTCTTGTTTTACACAGAGCTGAACCTTTTGCACACACTCAGACAGTGATTATATTTTTTTAACAGACTGCATACTTTTAATCAGCTTCCCCATACTGAAGTTGTCCCTTATTTATCTTTGTTCTCAGGATAATACATTGCTTCTTACGCTTTCACAGTTTTGGTGGTGATGATAGATTTTTTTGATGGAGGTTTATAGATATTTATACAACAAACAAACTCTCTTTATTTAAGTGTTAGCTGTACTACCTTCAATATTAAGGACTGCAAAAAGAAAATTATCTTCTTTAATCTTTTCTCTCTATTGACATCTATATGTGATCATAGTTAATTGTTTTCACTAAATTTTATTCTCCTTTAGAGTATATATGACACTTCTATATGCATAATTGTCATTCATGATTTCTCAATGTAGGCTTGCATTAACTTTGTGGTTTTCACATTTTCTCTGGCAGTTAGAAAGCACACATATGCATTGGTAGGATAAGTTTCTATCTTTCAGAAAGTCTTTTGTAATTACAAGGGAAATAGAGAAGTAGACATCTCAGGAAGAAGTTAGACATTTTAAGTGTGTGAGGCAAGGTTATATATTTTACAAAGGAAAAATCTTTATTGACCAGAGACTTTTTAATTCAAAAAATGATACTTGTTTTTAAACTGATACATCAGCTTTTTTTCTCATGGGGATCTATAAATCTCCATTAACTACCATAGTTCTCTATTTATTTTAAATAAATTAAATATAGAGAGGTTATTTTCTCCTATGGATCTATAAATCTCCATTGACTACCATAGTTCTCTATTTATTTTAAATAAATTAAATATATAGAGAGGTTAAATTTCAGCTATTCAAAATTCATTCTGTAGGTCAGAAAAGAAATCATACTCCACAAGGAATATTTCTCCCTTCCCACCTTTGATCACATGACCGATACTCACCAGTTACGACTACAGAGTTGCTATCCTACACATTTTTGTGCAAGCTTCATAATTGCATCTCTGTATGTATCATCTTTGCTTAGCTAAATTATTTGCCGTACTGATCATGTTTTTTTCTTTCTTTACACTAATCTCAATTATAAAATTCATGTGAATCTCTGAAGTTAATAGCAAAACTCATAATAATTTCTGAAGAGCAGATTGGAGTATTGGAACAGCAAAAGCTTTCCACCAATTTATTGATTTCTGTCTCCCACCAAGAGCTGATTCCATGCTTAGAGGACAGTGAGGTCTTATGAGTTGTTTTTGTCTGTTACATATAAAATGAATTAATGATCTTTTTTCTGTGTTTACAATGTGTCTAAAATCAGATCTGGTTCTGTAAGAAAATTTAAATTTTCTCTTCAAATAAAGGTAGTGACTTAGAAATATAAAAAACTTATTAACTCTAAATGGTAGTTCATACATATCGGTGTGTTGTAATTTGCTTCTAGAGAGGTTTTTCGCTTACTCTTTGCAGTGTTGTAAGAATCAGCACAGAGCCATGAGAGGCAGTGCACACTTAGGTGAACTGTCTCGTGAGCAACTACTTGAATTCAGAAGGTTTGTCAAAGAATGTCTTAAAATATATAGGAAGTATTTATAATTTTCAATAAATAAAGCAAAAAGTTTATGCAGACCACTTATGTCTCTGAGAGATTTTTCTAATGATTAATAAAAGCTAACAAAAATTTGTCTTAGTTTTACAATATATATACTACACTGCCTGTAACCTGCAGCACTTTAAAGGTTGCAGCAATCGAGAACAAATCTTCATGTGATCCACACAAAATCAGAGGCAGAGGCAGGGAACTTGTGATACTTATTGAGATAAAGACAACAGGTAATGGGATAAAAGCAAAAATGGGGATATTGAAGGAGAAAGTACAGTATTGAGGTTCTGAGGCAGACATAAATTACTGGGTAAAGAAATCACATAAGAATTTTTTTGATTGTATTTTATTGGCAAACTGTGGATTATAGGCTTGAACATAAAATATTAGTATATTAGAATATTGTATTGTCATATTACAGTAGAACATTGTTTTCACTACAGTTATTGCTGAACAGAAAGTACTCTGATATTTGCCAAAAACACAGATGTGTTTTGTTCATCAGTCACTTGACAAATGCAGTGAGATCAATCATATATAGCCATTAAAACCCTAAAGGCATACATGTTTCTCCCTTTATCTCCAAAGAAATTCAGTATTAACCCATAACATTTCAGTAGTTTATGTTGCTGCATCAGAAGCCTTCCTAAACTGTAAATAAGTATAGCTAATAGCTTCATCTTTGCAGCTTCTTATATTTGTATTTTCAAATGAATGAAGATCCGTATTTTAATCACTCCTTTTTTCCGCCTTAACCAGACTTTACAAGACCAAGTGATTGGTTTAATTTGTGATTTTTAATTTGTGATTCTTCTGGATTTCAGACTATGGTACTGAAAGCAAATGTCTGTTAGGAATATTTGAAATGAGTATGAATAATAGAAATCAGAAGTCAAAGACACCTTTTATCAGGACCATTCCACTATAGAATGACATGGCTTTCCTTTGAGACCTTCACTATGAGGCTACCCTGAGAAAAGGCAGCAAACACAACTCATAACTCTACCACAGCATACACACAAAGGAGATGTGCTTAATGTCCCAACTCTGCCCCAAAGGATGAACACACATGTTCACATGGAGCAGCAGATTGTGTCTAGAACACTCACTGTTTTCCCTCTCGTGACTTTCTTCCCACACACAGATCTGAGCTGCAAGAGTCACACAGTTTTTTTATTAAAAACATAGACGAAAAGCTGTGCTCAGCATTAGTTTTACTTATGACCTCAATGGCTTCAGTTACTGATCATAAATGAGGAGCCTTCCTCTCATCTCCCTCCTCTCTCCTTGTTTTCAGGCTTCTAGTGTGGCTTTGAACAGACTCTTCACCAGAGTATTGCTTCTCTGAGGGGTAAAAGTGGTGCAGGTTGGGTGGAAAGAGTGACATTCTTTATAGAGGGTAATGGGAGGGAAGGAACGAGTCTTCATCCAGCAGCAGCTGAATCCTCCTGTGTTCAGTTTTGATCAAATAAGCACGCTTTGTAAAAGTGCAATATAACTGTATGGTAATTTCATATATCTTAATGTGAATTTTTTTTATTCAGTTAAGCAAGATGGTCTGTCAGAATACAGAAGAAGCAATAATTATTTAGCTTCTGCAGTTTATTTGTGGTGTCATAATAATCACTGGAGAAATAGGATAAGCTCATGTTTAGCTGAGGTGGCTTGTCAGTTCTACAGCCTCATACAGGAAAAGTGAACCAATAGTGCATTCAACAAAGATCTGAATATCAAGGAACCAACAATAAAACTTTTATTGACTTCAGCAGACTATGAATTTAGTGCCTTAAAAATGTCATGCTCAAGCAGAAAAGACACAGTTTATGTCCTTGGTGTTATTTGTGATGTGAGATGCAACCTACAGTAAATAAGGATATCAGTTTGTTTTATTTAAGATATGCTACTGTAAATAACCATCCAGACCTTGATTTGTAAACAAATGCCCTCTGTAGTCTTTAAAAATAGATAACACTATTTTGTGTAAGTCTAACTTTTACAAGTTTCCTTTGAAGTTTTCAGTGCTTCAGCCATTGGTTCAATGGGTTCGACAGTGGTTACAGCAGAAAAAATGCTGACATGCCATACACCAATACATGTGCACAAAAAAATGAACAGTGATAAAAGTGATCTTTGTGTTCTACTATATAAACTCTTGTCTTTCAAGACATTAGTGAAGGTAATGACATAAGTTATTTCTTGAAGTGTTCTTTTAAAAATAAATAGAGCAGTTTCTCTTACTGTACTTACTCTTTTTCTCCAAATACATTAATTTTTTTTTAAAGTTCATAAGCTTGGACACAAGAGAAAGTCTATTTTACTTTGTCAGAATAACTAAATATGAATATTCTATTATATAAGATCATTCTATTTTTGGTCAATGGTATTTTAACCCTTCACATCTTGATTAATGTAAGTTAGAGCTTGGTTTATGAATCTGCTACATGTATTTTGTATGTGAATTAAAAGGTAAACTTTCTTTTTGCAGTCAAGACTTGCGGATCCAATCTTCAGGGACCTGGAGGCACTTTCACGTCACCCAATTTTCCATTCCAGTATGACAGCAATGCTCAATGTGTGTGGGTCATCACAGCTATCAATACTAATAAGGTAAGTTTAAAATTCTGGCTTTGCTTTAAAAAAACAAAACAAAAGCATATGTAGACCATGACATTTTTCACAATGATGATTTATCTCTATAGTCCAGCTGGTGTATTGCAGACATTTCTAAGAAATGGTTGATGTTAGATGGGTATGGACAGATGTTAAAACCTGTTGTTTCCCCTAAGAGTGTTTTGGTTTTTGTATGCCAAGTAGATGCCATCATGTTTTTATGTGATTCTCTAAATGAATTCCCAGAAGCAACTACCCAATGTTATGAAGCAATGTCATGGGACCACTAATACTGTTATAATCAGTAGAACTGTTTTGTGTATAAGACTGTTTGTATCATGTTTGGCCTTAGACTATGTGAGAAGTCACTGAAGTTCATGAATTCACTTTCACTTCATGAAGGACTATTCTACAGTTCTGTAATTTATTTCATTGTCTGAACCACTGTATAAAATCCCATATACTTTATACCTACATTTTAAACCAAAAGTATGAGGAGTTCTGATAATGCCAGATGAGTCAATGTAGAGCAATAAAACTAAGTTATGATACCAGTTGTCTTTAAATTCAAGAGCTAGGTTCCTGGCAGCAATGGCTATATTCTATTTCCAGGTGCATCATTTTATCTGAACTGAGTGTAATGGACTTGTTTATATGTAATTAAAAAAAAAATTAGCTGTGCAGCTCAGGAATGTTTTATAAAGGACTATCAACAACTGTGCTTGCTGCTACAGGGGCATATTCTACTTCCTAATTTCTGTCTTATATTGCCATATGCATCACACTCCATTAACTGATCAGAGAGGCCTAGAAGGCCTACCCCTTTACACCTGAGTTTATTAACCAGGAAGCCAGAGGACTCAGTGAAAACCTGATTACATTTCAGAAGCCATTTAGCTACATTGGTGCATTTCACTCTCTAATCTTACAAAATCCTGTGTGGAAGTCATCTTTATGTTCCACTTTGGAAGAAGAAAAAAGGATATTTAATCAAGTGATTAGAATATTCATAATGAAGACAGTAGATGTGTTGGGAGGGAGAGGGTTGTTTGTTTGTTTTATCCTTGTTCCAAAGACTGCTAATCCAATTTATCCAATTTATAGATCATCAAAAATGTGTCAAGAGTCATGGAAAGATGATGCAGTCTCTGTCCCACAGATGGGCACAAAGTTCAAAAGTAATAGTTAAGGTCCATTTCTCTGGCCCAAAGAAGCTTCATATTTTTATTTCTTTAATGAAAAACTGTTAGTGAGCAAGATGAAATCTGTGCATATCTAGAATTTCTGAGAGCAAGTTCCATCAAATATGGCAGTGGAGAGAATTTAGCATCGTATTGTTTGAGGAAATTAAATGCAGATCTTACACTTTGAACAAGTGCTTTAAATGGCTTGAAAACCACCACTGAGCTGTTGTATAGAATGAAAAACTGTTTCCTGATGTTCAGAAGGAATCTCCTGTGTTTCAGTTTGTGCCCATTGCCTCTGGTCCTGTCACTGGGCACGACTGGAAAGAGTTTGGTTCCATCTTCTTTACATCCTCCCTTCAGGTGTTTATACACATTAAGATCCACCTGAGCCTTCTCCTCTCTAGGCTAAGCAAGCCCACCTCTCTCAACCTCTCTTTATATGAGAGGTGCTCCAGTCCCTTAATCATCTTAGTGTCCCTTCACTGGACTCTTTCCAGTAGCTGCATATCTCTCTTGTACTGGGGAAGTGCAGTTGTTAGGCTTGTTTTCCTTTCTCTCAAAACACTCAAGAGATCAAGACATTCCATGTGTATAAGTTCCAGTTCTAATGAAAACAAAATAAACCCGCTCTTTAGTCAGAGGTCATGCCTGCAATAGTTCAAATAAAAGGTTTTTAAAAAGTTATTTTATATTGGATTTTTTTTCTGAAACTGTAATTACTACAAAATAGCATATTAGCATAGCATGAAAACTGTTCCAGGCCCTGATTGATAAAAATATATAAGGATACACCCAGTTTTAATATTCGGGGATGAACCAGAATTCATAGGTTGAACCTCTGCTGGTTCAGTAAAGTATTTCAGTGTGTCATGGTTTAATCCCAGCCAGCAACTGAAGACCATGCAGCCGCTTGCTCCCTCCACCCCGGTGGGATGGGGGAGAGAATCAGAAGGGTAGAAGTGAGAAAACCATGAGTTGA
>NW_008795125.1:761245-763862 GCF_000699145.1 Aptenodytes forsteri | reverse complement strand
GCAGAAAAGGCCTTGACTCTGTGTAAGCACTGCTCAGCAGTAATGAAAACATCCCTGTGTTATCAACACTGTTTCCAGCACAAATCCAAAACACAGCCCCATACTAGCTACTGTGAAGAAAATTAACTCTACCCCAGCCAAAACCAGCACACAGTGTATGCATGACTCAGTTTGATTTGATTAGTACTTATATATTGTGTTTTCATGGGAAGGTTTTGGTAGCAGGGGGATGCAGGCATGACTTCTGTGAGAATTGATCAGGACCTGCCCCCATGTTGGACAGAGCCAGTTCTAGCTGGCTCCAAAACAAACCCACTACAGGGCACAGCTGAGCAAATCAGGCAAGCTGGTGGCACCTCTGTGTTAACATATTTAAGAAAGGGTAAAAAATGCTGCACAACAGAAGCTGAAAGAGAGGAGTGAGAAAAAGTGAGAGAAACAACCCTGCAGACACCAAGGTCAGAGAAGAAGGAGTGGGAGAAGATGCTTCAGGCACTGGAGCAGAGATTCCCCTGCAGCCTGTGGAGAAGACCATGGTGATGCAGGTTGTCCCCCTGCTGGAGGGGGATAATCTGCTGGAGCAGATAACCACCCTGCAGCCCATGGAGGACCCCACGCCGGAGTGGGTGGATGTGCCCTGAAGGAAGCTCTGACCCTGTGGAGAGCCCATGCAGGAGCAGGTTTCTGGCAGGAACTGTAGCCCGTGGAGAGGAGCCCGCACTGGAGCAGGTTTGCTGGCAGGACCTGTGACCCCATGGGGCGCCCACACTGGAGCAGTCTGTTCCTGAAGGACTGCACCCCATGGAAAGGACCCTCACTGGAGCAGTTCGTGAAGAACTGTAGCCTGTGGGAAGGACCCATATTGGTAAAGGTCGTGAAGGACTGACTCCAGTGGGAGGGACCTGATGCTGGAGCAGGGAAAGAGCATGAGGAGAAAGGAGCAGCAGAGACAAAGTGTTACAAACTGACTGCAACCCCCATTCCCTGTCCCCCTGTGCTGCCTGGGGGAGAGGAGGAGGTAGGAGAGTCAGGAACAAAGAAGTGAAGTTGAACCAGGAAGTAGGGGGGTGGGGGGAAGGTGGTTTTAGTTTTGTTCTTATTTTGCACTTTCCTACTCTATTTTTAATTGGCAATAATTTAAATTAATTTTCCCCAGGTCGAGTTTGTTTTGCCCATGATGATAACTAGTGAGTGATCTCCCTGTCTTTATCTCGACCCATGAGCTTTTTCATCCCATTTTCTCCTCCTGTCCTGCTGAGGGGGAATGATAGAGTGGCTTGGTGGGCACCTGGAAGCCAGCCAAAGTTAAATGACCACAACTTATATATTTCTCTGTCTCCTCATATATTTAAATACTGCGAAAGTGTTGAGGATACAGTAAAAGAGTGAAAACGATAGTTAAGAACAGGTCACTTATTTAAAATTAAGTATGAACTTTTAAATAAGGCCATAATCAAGAATACCTGTTAGTGGATGGTACATCAGAGAGTTATGTCAGTAATAATAATGCAAAGATGAAATGCTAGATTAAGCAAGATATTTTATTTCAAAACATGAATGTTGGAGACTGTTCCTTCACTTCTGTGATGTACCACTGAAATTACTAGACTCTGAGAAGTCTTAGATTTATCATAGGCAGATTGCAGTGCAAGGAGTTATTCTGTTTATTACAGATATGTTTATAATAGCTTCAGCATTACCCAGAAAATACTGTTCTTCGCATGTTATTAGTTGGACATAATTATACCTCTTAGATACTGCAATGAAATGCAGACTTACAGATAATTATGGTGTTTCTAAAATAGTGGGTAGATAAAAGGTTTACAATGTTATCAGAAACAACATTCAGATATGTTTATAGTTTTGAGTATAAATAGAAAAGGTGTCTAGCACTGATTAGAAGAACCTAAACTTATTGAGGTTAAAAGAAAATGAGATCATTTTACAAGTTAGATCAATTTCTTACTAGCATATATTGAGGAATCTGCATGTACAAAGTTTTTGCTTACATAATCAGTGGTTTAATGTGTTCAGTTTTGATTCACGCTAACGCTGCCTTATTGTTCTTTGCGCAGCAGTTGTATTGTCGTTTGCGCGGCAGTTCGCGCAGGCAGGGCGTGCAGGGAAGGCGAGCAGGCAGGGCGCAGACCCCCTCCTGGCTCTAGAGGCCAACTCAACTAGTAGTCGTCACCCTCCCAGACGAGGACCAGCTATGGTTTCCACTTAGCCAAAAGCCGTCGTCAGAAGGAATGTGGCGACCCAGATGGAGCCCTCACGCAAGCCTACAGCTGTCCAGGTCTCTGGCTGCAGGGAGTGCCTCAGCCTGTCACTTGTACCGGAGGGCAGCAGAAACACCACCTGTGTGCGGTGTGACCAGGTGGATGATCTGCTCGGCCTGGTGGCAGAGCTGAAGGAGGAAGTGGAAAGGTTAAGGAGTATCCGGGAGTGTGAGAGGGAGATAGATTGGTGGAGCCGCACCCTACCGTCCCTGAGGCAAAGGCAGCAGATGGAGGCTCCACAAGAAGCAGAGGATCCCCTGCCCTCTTGCCACCAGGCAGAAGGAGGGGACCTAAGTGACGGGGGGGAATGGAAACAGGTCCTTGCTCAGGGTGCCAGG
>NW_008795125.1:754255-757977 GCF_000699145.1 Aptenodytes forsteri | reverse complement strand
TAGGGACATGGTTTAGTGGGCATGTTGGGGTTGGGTTGACGGTTGGACTCGATGATCTTTGAAGGCTCTCTTAATGATTCTATGATTCTATGATTGTTCTGAACACAATAGAGCTTGCCTTGCTGACTGCTAACTTAATGATTCTATGATTCTATGATTGTTTTGAACACAATAGAGCTTGCCTTGCATGACTGCTAAAAGGCATAACTTTCGATGTTTGCCTTGAAGTCAAAAACGTCATTGATGTATAATGAAGATTAGCCATTAAGAGTTGTTTGTAATGACTACAACAAATAATGTCATGGTGTTCATTTTAACGTGGTAATATTTACAATATTTTATACCACAGCCATGAGAACCATGAAGACTTATTGATCCTGGTATTTCAGGACTTATTGATCTGGTATTTCACAGCTTCTTCTGTTGCATCATTTACAACAAAACAGCTCAGAAATTGAGAATCTTCTAAGGGAGAAAGCACTGGATGAAAGACCCTGAAAGGAATTTTAACTCTGGTGTAAATGGACGTTCCTCCCATGTCTACATACCTATTCCAGGATTGAATCTGGCTAATTTTCTTCCCTGACTGGTTTCAGAAATAAGTTTGATATCAGTACAATATAGATGAAAGAAATATTGTCCCAGGCAATCATCTGCCTCCTTAGCTTTGTACTGCATTACAGCTGGTCTCTTTCCTCATACAGTTAGCCATACCTGCTATTCATCCCCAAGCCTTGTTGGCAGTGGAGTAGAACCATGACTAAACACCTCAAACATGGCCAGAAAAGACAGTGAATTTACTATTGAAAAGTAGAGAAATTAAATAAAAATCAGTTGTGAAAGGAAGGTCATGTGGATGTGAGTCAATAATAAAACTCATTGATTAATGTGCCCCAACACATCTGATATCAGTGAGATCCACATATTTTTATTGTTCTGGTGCATGTTTTTTGCATGCTTATTCTTATCAGGATCCTGTTCTGTGGAGCTGATCTGTTCAAGAGAAAATAATTAAGACTATCATTAGAAAGAAATCTATGATGTGCCAAAGGTCTGAATAGTGATCCAGTGGAAAAAGAAATATGGGCAATTTGTACATAACTTTGTAACAGTGAAATACCTATGGTTGCCTGTATGGTATCATACCCAGATAAAAATGCTTGTATTGTTTTGTAAAAGAAAAGTCTTCTGAACTTTTTCAACTGCTGCTTATTGAAAAGCACTGCTGCTTAAGTTTGAAATATTTCAGGACAGCTGAACAACTTTCATATAGGAAATTTACAATCAATTTATAAAAAGTTAACTTTGTGAGAACATTTTACACAATATTTAAAAAAAAACCCAAACCTAAATACTGAAGTAATACTGACATTTATTTTACTGTGGTTGTGGAAAATCAAAGAGCAAACCATGAGTTAGCCTAACCTAAACAGTACATTGCTGGCTTATGTTCAACTTTCTGTCTATGAGGACCCCCACTACTTTTTCTGAAAAGCTCCTTTCCAGCCAGTTGGCCCTGAGTGTGTACTGGTGCATGGGGTTGTTCCTCCCCAGAAGCAGAAACTTCCATTTCCTTTTGTAGAACTTTGTGAGGTTCCTGTCAGCCCATTTCTCCAGCCTGTCAAGGTCACTCTGAATGGCAGCACAACCCTCTGGTGTATCAGCCACTCCTCATGGTTCTATATCATCTTAAAACTTGCTGAGGATGCACTCAGTACCATCATCAAGGACATTAATGAGAATGTGGAATAGGATTAGACCCAGTATTGACCCCTAGGGTACATGAAGACTGACGGGCCTCCAGCTGGGTTTCTTACCTCACTGTACTTTCATCTACCCATACTTCGTCAGTTTGTCTATAAGCATGTCATGAAAGACAGTGTTGAAAACCTTACTGAAGTTCAAGATCATCATCCACTGCTCTCCACTCATCCACCAAGCCAGTCATCTCATTATAGAAGGCTATCAGGTTGATCAGCCATGATTTCTCCTTCATAAATCCATGCTTGCTACTTTCAGGCATCCTCCTGTCCTTAATATGTTTGGAAATGGTGTCAAGGAGGATTTGCTCCATCACCTTCCCACAAATCAAGGTGAGGCTGACTGGCCTGTAGTTCTCCAGATACTCTTTCTTGCCCTTCTTGAAGACAGGAATGAAGTTTTCATTCTTCCAGTTCTCAGGAATCACTTCCTGATCACCATGAGCTTTCAAAGATGTTCAAGAGTGGCCTCACAATGACATTGGCCAGCTCCCTCAGCACCCATATGTACAACACTTCAGGCCCCATGGACTTGTGTATATCCAATATGTTTAAATGTTCCCTAACCTGATCCTCCTCCAGCAAGAATAAGTCTTCCTTGCTCCAGACTTTCCCTCTGATCTCAGGGGCCTGGGATTCCTGAAGGCAAGTCTTATCCGTGAGGACAAAAGTGAAGAAGGTATTCAGTACATTGGTCTTTTCCGTGTCCTTTGACACCATGTAATCTGCCCCATTGTCCTGGTTTCGGCAGGGATAGAGTTAATTTCCTTCCTAGTAGCTGGTACAGTGCTGTGTTTTGGATTTAGGACTAGAACAAAGTTGATAACGCACTGATGTTTTAGTTGTTGCTGAGCAGTGCTTACACTAGCCAAGGACTTTTCAGTTTCCCATGCTCTACCAACTGAGAAGGCTGGAGGTGCACAAGAAACTGGGAGGGGGGCACAGCCAAACTGGCCAAAGGAACATTCCATACCATGTGACATCATGCTTAATACATCAACTGGGGGACAGCTGGCTGGGGGGGCCACTGCTTGGGGACTGGCTGGGCATCGGTCAGCAGATGGTGAGCGTTGCCGACTGAGGTTAACCCACGACACCCATGCAGTGGGGCAGCCCCTGTTTTCCGTCATCTACCTTTTGCTGCTGACATACCTGTAGAAGCCCTTCTTGTTCCATTCGTGTCCCTTGCCAGGCTTAACCCCAGATGGGCTTTGGTTTTCCTAGAAATATCCCTGCATGCTCAAAGGAGTGTCTCTATACTCCTGGGTGTCCTGACCGTGGTTCCATCTATTTTATGCTTCCATTTTATGTTTGAATTTAGTCGGTAGCTCCTTGTTCATTCATGCAGGCTTACTAGTACCTTTGCTTGTTTTTGTGTTCATTGGGATGAACCATTATTGAGCTTGGAGGTAGCGATCCCTGAATATCAACCAAGTCTCTGGACTGTTCTTTCCAGAACCATCTGCATGAGATTCTTCAGAATAGAACCCTGAACAAAGTCTGTTCTTCTGTCAGGGTTGTGTTCCTGCCTTTTGCCTTGCCTCCCTCCTTTCAGGATCCTGAACTCCACCAACCCATGGTCACTGCAGCCCAGGCTGCCCCAACCTTTACATTCCTGACCAGCTCTTCCTTGTTTGTAAGCATGAGGTCCAGCAGAGCACGTCCCCTTGTCGGCTCTTGATCACCTGTGTTAGGAAGTCGTCATCAATACACTCCCTAAACCTCCTTGATGGCTTGTGCCCTGCTTTGTTGCCCTCCTAGGAGATACTGGGGTGGTTGAAATTCCCTGTGAGGATCAGTACCTGCACATGTGAGGCTTCTCCAACAGTATATGATAGAGGAAATTCATGGACAGTTTTCCCACTTCTAGATTGTCTTAACATGGTTTCCACCCATTTTTTTATATACATCTGTCGTGGTTTAATCTCAGTCGGCAACTAAGCACCACGCAGCCACTCGCTC
>NW_008795125.1:744059-753688 GCF_000699145.1 Aptenodytes forsteri | reverse complement strand
ATGATAATAATAATAATACACAAAGCAAGTGATGCACAGTACAATTGCTCACCACCCGCCGACCGATGCCCAGCCAGTCCCCGAGCAGCGGCCCCCCCGGCCAGCTTTCCCCAGTTTATGTACTGAGCATGACGCCACATGGTATGGAATGTCCCTTTGGCCAGTTTGGCTGTGCCCCCTCCCAGCTTCTTGTGCACCTCCAGCCTTCTCAGTGGGTAGAGCATGGGAAGCTGAAAAGTCCTTGGCTAGTGTAAGCATTACCTAGCAACAACTAAAACATCGGTGTGTTATCAACTTTGTTCTCATCCTAAATCCAAAACACTGTACCAGCTACTGGAAAGGAAATTAACTCTATCCCTGCCGAAACCAAGACAACATCAACCAAGTGATTTTTACCACTGTTTTATCCATGGCCACTCTGGAATCAACTAAAGCTTTGTTGATCAAAAATAGCAAAACTATAGTTCCAGGGATCTGCCTGAAAGAGCATTCAAGAAAATTGTGCCTCTCTGTGGTACTCTAAAGGTGCAACAGAATTTAACGTTCTTTGGTTTGGCCTGAACTGTGATTCTCATATTATTAACCCCTTGGGTCCATAGGAAACATTCTTGTGAATAACTGCACAGAAATGAGAATAAGGTTTTCTCAGTTTGAACTCCACTCTCACATCTAGTAAGGGAAATGATACTTGAATATCATGTGGGATGTTGTACAAACTCATCAGTTAGGTTTTGGACAGTGCTATGAATTGCTGGTAATTTGTTCTGACATTAGGTAATAGGATCTTGTAATTTCATGTTTACATTTTGAATATACTAAAAAATCTTGGTATTTTTATGGTTTAATTCCCTTCCCCTCCCCAGAAGCAGTACATGTTTTCTACTGCTTTTCTTCTAAAAATTTAAAACTTGTTTTCCTTTCATTGTTTCTATATCAGATCAGACGCTTGAGCAATATTTCTTACCAAGAAACAGCTGGAAATACTGTTTATAACTTTTTATGATATCACATTTGGTTTATTCTGTCTCGGATATGAACTGTATGCACAGAAAGCAGGTTGCAGGCTAAATTTTACAGTTACTTGCATTTTGCTCCAGACCAGTCTTTTTTTCAGGTCCTATTATGACCTATTCTTCAGGGGACTAGTAACATAGAGTTGGTTTATCCATAGACTAACAGCCTTTCTTAAAGGGAGATAGCAGTTTGAGATAGAAAATAGAGAAAAGCATTTTCTGTGAAAGCTGCTTCAACACAAATCATGATAACTTTATCTACTTGTTTTTAAAAAAAGAAAGTGTCTTTAAATTTCCCTGCACAAAATACATACAGTGTCTCATCTTACCAGAATAAACACTGGGTGGATTGATTTACCATTTTTTGCTACAGCTGGCAACGATCACAATGATAGAAAATAGAGAAAAGCATTTTCTGTGAAAGCTGCTTCAACACAAATCATGATAACTTTATCTACTTGTTTTTAAAAAAAGAAAGTGTCTTTAAATTTCCCTGCACTAAATACCTACAGTGTCTCATCTTACCAGAATAAACACTGGGTGGATTGATTTACCATTTTTTGCTACAGCTGGCAACAATCACAATTTGATGTTCTAAAACATTAAATGTCATTTCCTGAACTTAAAGAATTATCATCATGACAGCATTTTCATATTGTTATAAACATTGCAAGATTTTCTGTATTATGTTGTATGAATTACAAAACCTCATTTTGTATGTTTTATTCCTTCCGTAACTCAAATATCTATTGCTGCTTGTAGTGACACAAATTCTGCAGCTGTTCCTTGACCTTTTTCAGAAAATCTTTGTTGCTGATTTTAAAACACAGAATAAATGATACACATGATAAAATTCCAGACAGTGAGGGAAAGAAAGCTGTCATCTGCTATTAATATGCATATTGTCGAAAAAACAACTAAAATGAAAGACATATGTAGATTTGTAGATTATAAATCTGCAAATTAGCTGTTTCACAGGTGGAGTGAAATCATATGGCAATTCTTCATTATTAGGGTGCTTCAAATGCTCTAGATATTTTGCCAATATAAGAATGGTGAATTTAATTCTTTCATTCTTAGCTAATACCTAAAAAAATACAAATTTTCAGTATTGTATACAATAATATTAGTTTGCTGTATCCCTCTGCTTTAGCTTAAAATAAATTGGCCTCATTGCTAATGAAGTAAGAAGACTGTTTCCAGCACTGTACCAAGGCACAATTTTTTTTTTTTTTTTGTATCTTCACTTGCTTCCTTTTCATTTGTTACAAGGTAAAGTTTGTAAGTTGCACAATTTCCTCAGCTTTACTTAACATAAAGGGCTGTTGTTTGTTAAACAGTGAATGCCCTGGTTTGTTAAGTTTTTTTGCCATCTGTAGTATTCACAGAGCTAAACCAGACCTGTCAGGCAGTAATTGCTAGATAATTGTTATCATAGCGTAAGCATGCTAAAACCAGTTTAGGCAAAGAGAAAACCAGATAATGCTGAGATACTCATTGTCAGGTCAGTATAAATCCTGTGGTCTTTTTACTAGTAATGGCAAAAATGCTATTTGCTTGGCTACATTAAAACCTAGTTCATGTTGTTTGCTTAAATAGCACGTGGGATAAGAAAATCGCAATTGTGACTCTTGATTTTGCCCTTCAAAAGGATGGGCTACAAGATGATCAGTTTAAATTTAACAACAGGCTAAAATATCAGTGAAATCTGAATTAGGGCTAAAGTTAATCAGAGTTCAAGCCTTATGAATTATACTTGCTGATTTTTTTTCTAATCCACAGTGACAGAAACAGTGTGGAAAACATCAGTGCTAGAATGACAGCCTTTCTGACAGATTTCAGCCATATTCACACCACATATCATTCACCACCATGCATTAAGAAGGAGAAAAATAAGTAAAAGCATTCCTTTAAAAAAAAAAAAAAAAGCTGTTTTCCAAAATTATAAGATGAAATTAAATATATAAGCTCATTGTTAAATTTTGATCGATCAGAAAACTAGGTCCTGGTTCTGTTAATTTTACATAGCAAAAATTTTAAAAAAAGGAATTTTACATGTTATTTTTCGTTTGTCACCGTCATATTCTAAATTTTATATTCAGTGTATTTCAAGCATAAAAGTATTCTTATTACCTGCATAAATGTATTCTTTAGAATATAGGTTTCAAAAGTTTGCCAGTGTTCATGTTCTTATCTTTTTATCGATTGCATTTTGAAATGATTTCGAAATCAGTAATGATTTATGTCTGAGAGTTGGGAGGTAGTTGGGTTTTGGTTTTGGTTTTAGGTTTGTTTTTTTAATTACTATTTTTGCTAGGTTTTTTCATGGATGTCAAATATCTGTTAGGAAATCTATAATCTGAATTTTGTCATAATGGCAGAGCCTACTGAAAATTTATGACATCTGTTTCCAACTGCTGTAGTCCTTTACTTTCTGAGAAACTGTTGAAATAGTTCAAAATATCTGGGAAACTCCTCATATACTGGGGGAATAAACTTGCAACTGTTACTGAATTGATATTAAATATGGTTCTCATTTAATCAGTCTGTATTAAGATATTCTCAATTTTTTTTTTTATATTCTTACATTCCATTCTTCCCTTCCTCCTTCCTTATGTCATGATGTTGCTATTTTCCTCCTGCAAAAATTGTATCTTTTCATTTCTGAGTTTTTGTGCTTTTTAGGCCAAGCTGAAAATAAGCAAAACAAATTTAGCAAAAAGCTGAGTGTTTACATTTAATTTACCACAGCTGTGTTATTTCATTAAACATGTCAAAACTGTCAGTGGAACATTTCCTAAGCTTGCTGTCAAGCCCAAACCCAGTTGCCATCCATATTTATTCACATTGGCAGTATAAATCTCAAGCAGGCTGGGTGCTTTAGCATGAACTCAAGTACTCATTTCATGAAGTCTGTTTCGGTCAGGCCTGCTGGAACAAACTACGCTGCAGCTCTTTTTACAAGCACATATCTCAAACTTGGCTTTTCCTAGGCCTAGTGTGAAAATGTACTGTGGGTGTTACAGTCAGTGAAATGATTAGAAAATATGAACATACTTAAGCTCACTCTTAACTATATATTTTAGCCATAATCCTGTTTTTCATCCATGCACATTAAAAAAGCTGCTACTGTATTTATCAATAGGAGATAATGTACTTTTATTCTATATGAAACTAGAAAGTGTAAAAATATTTCAGTTCTGTTCAGAACACATTCAATTTCTTTGTAGTGTTAGCTAACTATTCTTCTATATTGTTCATGAACATTTTGATCCAGTTAAAAAAATCGGAGTGATGTATATACTGCAGTTTAAAAAAAAAGTTCTTAGAAATATACGTGGAGGGAGGGGAGATTGTCTCAGCAGTGTAAGAGCATAGAAGGGAATCCAGCTATTTCTAAGATAGGAAGTTAGCAGGTTAGGCAGTGAGGGAATAGAATCTATTGTTGAATGAGAGAATTTGGAGTCAGGAGGTATGTGCATGTGCTTTGGGTTAAGTGTTGGAGAAAAACAGTAAAACGGGAGATGTGGAGAAAAAAGAAGTAATGCAATTGCAGATGGATAAATGACTTGTCCTCCCATCCTGGTCCATTTTCTTAATTATTGTAGATTTTGTCTCACTAAATATTTTTCTTCCATTTCTGTGACTATAGGAGTGATGTTTTACACTCTGAAAATATGGTCTACGCATAGGAAATGTGTGCGAGATTGTGCCTATTGCAATAACTGCAACAGGAGTCATTACTTCTATTTCAGCCATCAGCAATTTTAGATTCTAACCATAACCTGAATTTCAGGTATTAACTCCACCTTTGATTAAAACTTTAGATAGAATTAAAGGCCGAATCTGAGTTTTAGTTCTGTTTGACTTTCTAGAAGTTCCTAAAACTAGTCTAAGTTATGTCTCCTATACACTTTGAATGCAAACATATTTTCTTATTTGTACTTACGATGAATATGCACACCCAAGCTAGAACTTTTAAAAAGACATACGCATATGACCCAGACACTTTGATAGGAAGTTTCCAGTGCTTGCACTGTGAGCAACTGATATGTTTCAGTCTTTTTTGTTTGGTGAATTTTTGGCACAGAGACTTGTCACTTTCCTGACTGGGAAATGGAGATGCTGGTAGTTTGTTTGTTTGTTTGCTTTCTATGAAGTGACTCTTTTAAAGGTTTATGGTACCATTCTGTGGCCCGTTAACCTTGGCTGTCTGCTAGGTGCCCACCAGGCTGCTCTATCACTCCCCTTCCTCAACAGGACAGGGGGAGAAAACATGATGAAAAATTTTGTGGGTCGAGATAACGACAGGGAGGTCACTGACTAGTTTCCATCATTTGCAAAACACACTCAACTTGGGGAAATTAAATTAATTTGTTGCCAATCAAGTTAGAGTAGGATAATGAGAAATAAGAACAAATCTAAAACAACATCTTCCCCCCACCCCTCCCTTCTTCCCAGGCTCAACTTCGCTCCCAGCTTCTCTATCTCCTCTTGCCAAGCAGTGTAGGGAGGACGGGGAATGGTGGTTGCGGTCAGTCCATAACACTTTGTCTCTGCCGCTCCTTCCTCCTCACGCTCTTTCCCTGCTCCAGCCTTAGGTCCCTCCCACAGGCTGCAGTTCTTCATGAACTGCTCCAGCATGGGTCCTTCCCGTGGGGTGCAGTCCTTCAGGAGTGGACTGCTCCAGCGTGGGCCCACACAGGGTCACAGGTCCTGCCAGAAGCCTGCTCCAGCGTGGGCTCTCCACAGGGTCAGTTTCTTTCAGGGCACATCCACCTGCTCTGGCGTGGGGTCTTCCGTGGGCTGCAGGGTGGTTATCTGCTCCAGCATGGACCTCCATGGGCTGCAGGGGGACAACCTGCATCACCATGATCTTTTCCACAGGTTGCAGGGGAATCTCTGCTCTGGCACTTGGAGCACTTCCTCCTCCTCCTTCTTTACTGACCTTGGTGTCTGCAGAGTTGTTTCTCTCACATATTGCACTCCTCTCCCTCAGCTTCTGTTGTGCAGCATTTTTTACCCTTTCTTAAATATGTTATCACAGAGGCACTACCAACATCATTGATTTGCTCAGCTTCAGCCAGTGGCGGGTCCATCTTGGAGCCACCTGGAACTGGCTCTGTCCGACATGGGGGCAGCTGCTGATCAATTCTCACTGAAGCCACGCCTGCAGTCCCTCCCTGCTACCAAAACCTTACCATGTAAACCCAATACACATTCACAATGCAAACTGAAGGTGATGCTTGCAGGAACATCCACTGAAACTTGTCACTAATATTACTCCTGTGTTTCTGTCTGCTTCAGGATGTGTAGCTCCTCATCAGGTTAGGCTAACATCAGTTAGTGACCTCTCTGTTTTCTTTTGGAACAGACCGCTTACCCTCAGTGAAATGAAAAAGGGCAGACTTCTATGATATATGCAAGGATATCCCTTTTGGCTAGCTACTGAATGGAAGAACAGAAGAAGGGACAAGTCAATTAGAAGTCCTCAGCCCCTTCCTATGATTGCAGTCATCTTGCTATTTAAGAGCAATGATTTTTTTTTTCCCAACTCTGACAGTGAGCTTAGTTCCATGAGGGAAGGATGATCGTGATTTTTTTTCATTGTTGTTTTATAGATTGGTTGATTTTTTCCTGCTTATACCTATTACTATTTGTTTATAATGGTCTTGGTAAGTCATACTTTTTTAGGCTATCTGGAGCATCGTTTTCTCCCTATCTGTGGAAGTAAAAAAAAAAGTCTTCGGGGCAAAAGGGCACAAAAAATTCTAGGGTTTTCCTAACACATGTCCTCGGAAAGTAGTAAAATGGACTGATGGGTTTTACTGCAAAAATAGCTTTTGAAAGATTAGAAAATGGAACTCATGGAACATTATGTATTTAAAGTTAATTTAAATACAGTGTTTTAAGATTACTTTTGTCTTCTTTAGAAATATTCTTACATTTGAGTCTTACTCCAATATGCTTTTGCTACTAACTCTGCTGTATGATCTTTTAGTCTCAGCTCTTTTTATTTATTATTTACTGGAATGATGTTATTAATGAAATATATTTCACTTCCTTCATAACATCAGAAGCTTATCTAAATTGCTATAAAAATCTTTCAACATTAAGATCGATGTTATCAAAGAGACATAGCATTAAGTGCTCAAATACCACTGAAAATCAGTGAGGAAATTAATTCCAAATATAACAAATCTTGGAAAAAACCTTCCTATTAATAGAAAGTACAAATCCCTCTATTAGGAGAAAGAAAAAGACTAGAACGTTTGTAGCTCTTATTGCTGTTCAGACTTATGCTTATCAGGGAGTGACATTCATCCATAATTTTCTCAAAGTAACATTAGAGAATGTTTTTCTAAGACATATGAAACATATTCAAAAGACTAGGTTAGACAGGAAGAACCAGAGTTGAGAGTTTGGAATATTAACAGTTGTCTGAGCAGCTGAATGGGCAGGTACTGTGCATTGCCACTGTCTAAATGATGTTACTGAGAAAAAGTATTCCAAATGTTCTCATATATTGCCTCATAGCCTTGGTACATCTGGTGAATATACAGGTCAAAACAAGACCTGTGTTGTGAGTTTAAATGCCTTAGGGGTTAAGTGGTGTCTACCTATGATTTTATGGACCACAGCTTCAAAGTTGGCAAATCCATTTATGTTGTGTTTTGGAACTAGTCTTAAACCTCATCAGTCATTTACATGCTTTTGTGAGGAAGCCCACAGATGTCAATCGACCTATTAGAGTGGGTCCAGAGGAGGGCCACAAAAATGATCAGAGGGCTGGAACACCTCTGCTGTGAAGAAAGGCTGAGAGAGTTGGGGTTGTTCAGCCTGGAGAAGAGAAGGCTCCAGGGACACCTTATTGCGACCTTCCATCATATAAAGGGGGATTAGAAGAAAGATGGAGAAAGACTTTTTACCAGGGCCTGTAGTGAGAGGACAAAGGGTAACAGTTTTAAACTGAAAGAGGGTAGATTTAGATTAGATATAAGGAAGAATTTTTTTACAATGAGGGTGGTGAGGACAGGTTGCCCAGAGAAGTGGTGGATGCCCCATCATTGGAAGTGTTCAAGGTCAGGTTGGACAGGGCTTAGAAAACCTCATCTAGTGAAAGATGTCTGCCCATGGTAGGGAGAGTTGGACTAGATAATCTTTAAAGGTCCCTTCCAACCCAAACCATTCTATGATTCTATGATTAGTACTTATATTTATAAGGTACTTATGTATATACATTTTAAAGATTTTATGCTTTATTCAGTATTTATGCATGTCCTTTAAAAAAGTCCCACAAACTAAACCTGCTTTATTGGCTTTTGTAAACTTCAATTTATTAGCATTTTGATCTCTGCTATACAACTTTTTGTTGCATATTAATGTTTAGAGATATTTCAACACTGTTTTCTCCTTTTTGTTTACAGCTGGCCTTGTTGCCATTCTGAATTTTGGCAGCCTAAGAAAAGTGATCTTAGGTTAGCTATGTCCAGCTTCCTAATATGGTTATATATTTCTTTTTAACCACATAGGCACGTGTTTCTATAGCCCATAAATTGTAATCAGTTGCATCTTCTTTCACCTTTCTCTAAAATCTACCATTCCTTTCATTTATTCCTCATGCTACTATATCAAATGCTGCTCAGGCGGGGAGTTGTGTTCAGCTAGATGTAATAGGAAATAATTAGCACGTTATTCTCAATAGTCATCCCTGTCTTTTTCACAACTGCAGTAAAGAAGACATGGAGGGACAATTTTATGGAAGAGAGAAACTTTATGTAGATCAGTGTCAGCTAACTTTAGTCAACAGAAGGTTAATTGCGATAGTTTGCAGACTTTTTATTTTAATAAAAAAGTTAATGAAGATTTATTAGTTTCATTAAAGGTACAAATCCTAATATACTGATTAATTATTTATTCTAAGAGGAATGTCCAAAATAGGCAAGATTAATTTATCTCTAAATAGCTTATCTGTAGAAAAGCACTAGCTGCAAAGGCAGTAAGTAGTAAGTGATCATTTTTAGCAGATGCTGAATTTTTAGCTGATTCAATTTTCACAGAATCACAGAACAGTTGAGGTTGGAAGGGACCTCTTGTCCAACCCCCCTGCTCAAGCAGAGCCACCTAAAGACGGTTGCCGAGGACCATGTCCAGATGGCTTTTTAATATCTCCAGGAGGGAGACTCCACAACTACTCTGGGCAACCTGTGCCAGTGCTCAGTCACCCTCACAGTAAAAAACTGTTTCCTGATGTTCAGACAAAGCCACTTGTATTTCAGTTTGTGCCCATTGCCTCTGGTCCTGTCCCATCAGTGAAAAGAGCCTGGCTCCATTCTCTATGCACCCTCCCTTAAGGTATTTATATACATTGAAAAGATCCTCCGTGATCCCTTCTGTTGGGTGGGAGTGTTGATCTGCTCGAGGGTAGGAAGGCTCTGCAGAGGGACCTGGACAGGCTGGATCGATGAGCCGAGGCCAACTGTATGAGATTCAACAAGGCCAAGTGCCGGGTCCTGCACTTCGGCCACAACAACCCCATGCAGCGCTACAGCCTTGGGGAAGAGTGGCTGAAAAGCTGCCCGGCGGAAAAGGACCTGGGGGTGCTGGTCGACAGCC
>NW_008795125.1:718266-743725 GCF_000699145.1 Aptenodytes forsteri | reverse complement strand
GTCAGGGGAGGTTTAGATTGGACGTGAGGAAAAATGTCTTTACTGAAAGAGTGGTTAAACATTGGACCAGGCTGCCCAGGGAAGTGGTGGAGTCCCCATCCCTGGAGGTATTTAAAAGGCGTGTAGATGAGGCACTTAGGGACATGGTTTAGTGGGCCTGGTGGTGTTGGGTTGACGGTTGGACTCGATGATCTTAGAGGTCTTTTCCAACCTAAATGATTCTATGATTCTATGATTCTAGGCTGAACAGTCCCAGCTCCCTCAGTCTTTCCTCATAGGAGAGATGCTTGAGTCCCTTAATAATTTTTGCAGCCCTTCGTTGGACTCTCTCCAGATGTCCAAGTCTCTCTTGTACTGGGGAGTACTGGACACCACATCCAGATGTGTCTCACCACGGCTGAGCAGAGGATAAGGATCACTTCCCTCGACCTGATGGCAATACTTTCTCTAATGTAGCTGAGGATACCATTCGCCTTCTTTGTAGCAAGGGCACATTGTTGTCTCATGTTCAACCTGGTGTCCACCAGGACCCCCAGCTACACTTCTGCAAAGCTGCTTTCCAGCTGGGTGGCCCCCAGCATATACTGGTTCATGGGGTTGTTCCTCCTCAGGGGTTGGACTTTGCAATTCCCCTTGTTGAATTTCATGAGGTTCCTGTTCTATTTCTTCAGCCTGTTGAGGTCCCTCTGGATGGCAGCATGACCCTCTGGCATATCAGCCACTGCTCCTGGTTTGGTGTTGTGGCAAACTTGCAGAGGGTACATTCTGCCCCATCATCCAGATCACCAATGAAGATGTTAAACAGGACTGGTCGCAGTATTGACTCCTGGAATACACCACCCGTTACTGGCCGTCAACTAGACTTTGTGCTGCTGATCACCACCCTCTGGGCCCAGACTTTCATCCAGTTTTCAGTCCACCTCACTGTCTGTCCACCCAGCCCATACATCAATAGCTTGTCTATGAGTATTTTATGGGAGACAATGTCAAAGGCCTACATGAAGTCCAGGTAGACAATATCCACTGCTATCCTCTCATCTACCAGGCTAGTCATTTCATCATAGAAGTTTGTCAAAGTTGATCAAGCATGACTTCCCCTTGGTGAAGCCATGCTGACTACTCCTGATGATATTCTTGTCCTTAATGTTCCTGGAAATGGTTTCCAGGATTAGGTGCTCCATGGTAGTATTAATGGTAAATAAAATTATACCTCAGTATAAATAATTTAAATAAAATTATACCTCAGTCTTATAATAAATGATGGATTCAATTTATTTACCTACTGAAACTATTCTTCTATAATCAAATATATAATAACACAATTATTTTGATGGAGGGACTTGTGATTCTATGGAAAATTATGGAGGTAAAGCCTATCAATCAGACAGCAGCATTTCGTTAGCTTATACCATCAGATATAAATGCACATCATTTACTTACTGGAAAGTAGTCAGACATCCTCAGCACAAAAACAATTAACCATCCTGAGGGCATATGAGGACACACAGATATAAACAGGAGGTATTTTCTTCTCCTTGCCTAGTTTCACTTCTACCAGTGAAGAAGGCAACCAGAGAATTGCTTTTGATTGATGAGCAAAGAGTGGGCATGACATTATCAGCAGTCTATAGGTGTTTTTTTCCTAGAGTTAACAGTGAAAACTGATGAAAGTAGGTATCTGGTGGATATCTTTCAGTGAGGTGGATTTCTTGCTGTTGCTAGTATGTTTGGACCATTCATACCATGTTTTTTTGCAAGATAATGTTTGCAGAAATAGATTTCCTTGTAGATCAATAATAGATGTTCTGGCACTAGAGAGGTGGCCAGAATTTCCAAGTCCAACCTTTCCCTCTCTTGTTATCTTCTAGGTACAAATGCCATTCCCACACCATGTTCAAGTTACTTACTAACCAGTCATTTCCTTCAGTGTCTAGATTAAAAAAAAATCTTCTAGTAGCTTCATAAAAATGAGTAAAATTAACTTAATTTTATGTACAACCACTAGTAATTTTTAAAGGTATAATGAGACAGCATTTGCAAAGGTTAAGATATTTGATGTGAGAAAATGTGGCAAAATCCAATCTAAAATAATTGCTTAGAGGTAAAAAACCCCTAAAACCCACAACACAACATTCTGTATCACAAGATAAAAGTTATATAATAATTTGTATTGTTGGGAACAATGATTTAAGTAAAAGCCAATGTGTTTGCTTAATGATTTATTTGCACTCCTTTATTTCCCTTTGTGGATGCTATATTGATAGTTGAATTAAATTGTGTAATTATTATTTATTTTTGTTTCTTTGTAGAAGGCCTTATTTACAAAATAATTTCTTTTCTCTTGAATACTTCTTTTTGTTGGGGCTGCATAGGTTGATTAAATGTTAAGACTGTATTCCTCTGATTAATCAATTTCAGAAACTCTTTTTGTGAATGCAAGCCAACACAATACAGGTCATACTTCTATGCAAACAGAAAACAATAACATGAAAAATAAAAATATAATCTCTTCATGCTCTTTACATGAAAAATAAAAATATAATCTCTTCATTTTCTTATTTTAATGTGCTATCCTTCCATTTTAAGACTTTCCAATAGTATTTGTTCTCAGGACAGGGAAGGACTATACATTTGTTTTTAATTATTGTAGCCCCAAAGTAAATCATTCTAAATGACCTTTATAAATAGCTGATTGCAGGACTAGCCTCTATGGAAAATTGACATTTAGTATTGGAGTAAAAAAAAAACAAACCAGAACAAAACAAAAACCCCTTTTAAAGAACTGCATGAAAGAAATTACATGATATGTTTACCAATGACTCTGCAAAGCAGAATTCATCTGCTATCTGTAGGATTGAAATTACTGGCAATCATTGACATATAATACCCCGGGATAACCCCATCTGGTCTTCAGCTGCCTTCCCGAAAGAGCACAGTTCTCCTGAAGATCATGTATCTGCCAGGTTTGTATGGATCTTTTGGCTGCTTTACAGCATCTGAGATGGAACTACTTAAATATATTTATGTGAGTGAATTCCATTTTAGATGTCCACAGTGTAGACATCCATATATAAATGCCTAGTCTTACTTTATAGTCGAGGAAGAGAAATAGGTACTTCTAAGCTGTGGTTGATCTAGTGTGTGTTATCTACCTTTTGATGAAATAGATTACACTCTAGCCATGTTTTTTTCACTGGTTATGAAGAAGCCTACATCAAATATAGATGTTTGCACTGTAGGTGTCTACAGTTAAGTATGATGAATCCTATTGCCAACAAATGGACTCAACAATATAGAAAGAACTTTCCAGTTCAGCTAGTGAGTATTTATCTCCTGGAATTGTCTTACAGCTTTGTGTGTCACGCGCTTTTATCTATAACGTTCTATAAATCTCCAAGTTTTCTCTCTCCTTTTCTTCCCCGTCTCCTCCTTTTCTCATCCCCTCTGATACTCAATGATTAAATTAAATTTGAAAGGGCAGAAGTGCTTAATATTTAGGCTGTTTCATTTTGGCTTGTGTTTTGTTCATGTAATAGGTGACTACCAAAGAGCCAATTAAACTAGTTATGCTACACAGCTGTTAGCAGTTCTTGGATATTTTGAATCATTGAATTATATACAATGTGCAGCAAAATAGTATGTAATAATATTGTGTTCTTGGTAGGATGTTTTAATTCAAATTTGTTCCTTACTATTAATATTATCTAAGATATAACTCATTTAAGCTATCTCTTAGCTTAATTTTTAAGTACTACTCTTAGGACAAAAGATTCATAACATCTTTAGAAACTTCTTCATCATTACTTTACTGGTAAAATGTCAAATTTTATGGAGTGAAAGCATTACTATACATCCGAAAATATTTTTAGAGTTACATTTGCATTGGAAGCTTTAGGATAACAGATGCACATATGGAAATACACACAACTTTAAATCTTAACACTTCCCCTTCAAATGCAGTTCTGAAGCACATATACTTGCTTCTGTTACACACCATTCTGCTTTGTATGTTTTGAAATTTCAAAAACTTGAGTACTTCACCTGCAACACTACTTTCCTTGAAAAATCTTTGGGGTGCTAGTTCCATCAGAACTAGACACACAGTCATATCAAATGATTGTCTGGAAAGATTGCTGTCTGGAACACATCGTCCTAAGCATGTTCTCTCTCTGAAGAGCTGTAGGAAGTTTTCAAGTTAGCCGTGAACTTTTCAATAAAGTCTTCTCTTGTGTTGCTTCTGAGCTGGATAACAGACTCAGTTTTGCCCAAGGAGAGGGTTCCAGAGGATATATTCCAAGGCACAGAAAGGAGGTACATCTACTACTCTGCTCCCGTTTCTTCCTTTGAAAAAGTGCTTGCAAAATTACTAGAGACCAAAGTACAGCATCATAATTTTCAGAAAGTTATTTTTCAAATAGGACTTTTTTTTTCTGTATAGCTTGGATAATAATCATTAGTATTACCATCTTTTTTTGTTTATTTGGTTCTGGGTTTATAAATTTAATGTAATTCAGCAATTATAAGTTGTTTATTGCTTCTGGGTTTATAAATAGCAATAGCAGACCAGGATGTAGAAAGACTACTGCCTTTCTTTTAGCTACTTTCATATTTATTTTAGTGAATAAGGAGTGCACAGCTCAGCATATTTTATTTTAAATAATTCTTTAATTTATATGTATGTGTGTATGTGGAGGAAGAGGAAAGAAAAGATTCCTTTTGCCTTACAGTAGTGTCTAGGGACATGTTTAATAATATCCTCTGAAACAAAATTCAAAATATGATTAGTCTGTATCAGGATAGTTATAGTAGTCTGCTACCTGCTGGACACATCACAAAAGCTATTATAAAGGTACAAAATTTCAGGGACTACTGAATAGCTGTTTCTGAAAAAGAAGAGAATAGAAATTATTATATGGCTTAATTTTAAGTAAAAATATTCTTCTCAGTTCTGAAGCCATACAGATACGTATCATTAGTTGACTTACAATGTGTGAAATGATAGATCATGACTATGGTGGTAAACTGTGCCAGGTGGTATTCTGCATCTTTGAAATGTCACTCTTGTGCCTGCCTTCCAGAACCCACTTTTGATAGTATCATCCTCCTATCCAGAATCTTGTAGTTCAGGCAAATCATTGGTGAAATATTTTTGTTCATAGTATTGTTCCCTGAAAATATACCTGACTGTTTGAAAATATTTTGTGGTCCCTCCGCACATTTTTTTTCCAGTTTCCAATGAGATTGTGGGGTGGAGCATAAATACAATAAATACATAAATACATCTTAAACATGATCATTGTTTATATGGATCAATAAAAACAATGGATCATATCTCATTTATATTAATGATGCTTATATCTTGCTCTGGGAAACTGGAAAAAAAGACTTTACTTGACTTTACAGATCAAGAATACCTGTCCCTGTGCTTCTGATTACTGTGCATCTACTAACCAGATAATAGCACAATTTAGTAATGCTAATCTGGTTTAAAAATATGTAGAATATAGTAATAAATCAGCACAGTTTTCCCTGAAGTGTTTATTCTTACAAACAATAGCAGACTAAAATGTAAAATTACCTTGAGGTTTTACTCTAATGTTGAACTGATTCAAGGATGCCACCTATCTTTGGTCTACCATTTACAGCTTTTAAGAAAAACAAAAAAAGATAAAATATTAGGTGACTGGTAAAAGCAGAATTTTTGGGAAGTTTATTACAAATTTTTAAGTTATTTACTCATCTTACCTAAATCTCAGTTTTTATTTTTAAAGGTTCCAGCATGCTCAACTTTAAATGCTGATATCATCAAAACACCTTTTCAGTATTCTAAAGGGAATAATCAATATAATGAGCACTGCCAAATCCAGCTGTCTTTGGGTCTGATCAAACAAAACCTCACATTGTAAAACAAGGACTCTGAAAATATATCTTATCACTAAGAGTACTTATTTTCTTGCCATTCAGGCATATTTGCAAAGATTTCAAGTACATTTTGTATTGTACATTGTGTACTTTGCTTGTCAAAGATAAACAGCAGAAGATGAATTTCCAAAAAATCACAGTTGTTTTTCACAGTTACAACACATAAATGCTTATGCATTACATATGTAGTAAATGAGTTTACTGCCTCTTGCATGTTGGATATTGACATCTCTGCTGTTGCTATATGTTACTCTTGCTCCATTTATGCAAATTCCCTTAAAATTAAATGTCTTCAAGTTTCAGTCGACAAGCATATTTGCCAAATAAATAGCAAGTTTACTTTGCCAAATCCAAAGTTTGTACTGTGAATCAGCTCAAGTATGGTATGTTAAGCCTAAGTTGAAATGGGTTGTTTATTAGTAGGTTACATACAGTTGCTCGCTTACCCTTTAATGATCTGAAGTTATGAAATATTTCATTTGTACTGTAACATGTCTGGAGTAGTTATTGCTAGCTGTTTCTAACCCTCTTCTAGCAGAGGTATGCATGGTACACAAAATGATTTACTGGGTCAAGCAATAATATTTTACTTTTTCCTATACATGAAATATGATCCTGTTTGGTGGTTACTGTTTCTGGATTGTTTTACTACTGGTAGTTTTGTACAAAGTTGCAGCATTTTCTAATTTTCAGTTGATCCAGAAACTTTTAAGAAGAAATCACAGTAATAACAACTGCAAGAATAAGATTATCACATTAGCATTCCAAATTTAGCCAGTTACTAAAATATAATATTTTATTTTTTAATATATTCTTAAATTGTAAAAGTTATTAATGACTTCATTGCTGCTTCTTGTCTTAAAAATGTGACTGTTTCACAGAATATGACACAAGACAGATGTAGACTAATCTATGCATCTGTGACTTTATACAAGTACACTTTTCAAAGTCATACTTTTCCCATTCTTGCAGTTTTAGGTGAGTTACAAAGAGAATGGGACAGAAATCTTTTAATAAAACATGCTTCTCTGAAAAATGTTAATGCAGAAAAAACAAATAATAAACTTTTTTTGAATGTACATCTATTTTGATTTAAAAAAAAAAGCTTGCTTTATCTCAGAAAAGAATTTCAGATTGCAGAAGAATGAGAGATTACATCAGAGCAGCCAATAACCTGATAGATCACAACAGAATCATCAATAATTTTGGGATTCACCAGAGACTGGTGGAAAGATTCAAGCCGAAGCTTATGATTTGAACAAAAATATCAAATGTAGTTATTTTTTCTTGTTCCATGGTATTCCCTAATAAGTCAGATCTTTTTCATAGAGTTCTCTTACTTTTTTTTATTTGTGAGCATTGTCAAAAAATAGTGAAAAAGATCTTATGTATCTCCAGTGAAATTAAGAAAAAATTTTGAACCTTAATCATATAGGTAAAGATATGTATTTTCTTTCGGGTCAGGCCTAATTAAAAAAAATATATCTTGAAACACTTGTAAAGGAACTTATATTTTCCTTAACCTCTATCCTTTCCTCTGCAATGAAATACACATAGCATGGGATATTGTTGATTGTGCTAAAGAAAAGCTGGTTTAGCTTTCTGACACTGCTTATAAAGACAAGTACAAAAAGACAGATGTTTTGTATCAATTTGGTGGTACTCGATTAATATAAAATATCTGGAAGAATACTAATTTAAAAAAAATTACTGTTGCACTTACTAAGAAATATATGATAATAAGATTACATTTCTTCTTGTGTTTAATGGAAAACAAGATTAGGATTTAGGTGGATGAACTAATTATGCAATTTTTCTTAACATCTTGGATTTCTTGTTATTATGAATATAAATTTTAGTTTTCTATGCTGTAGCACTTAAGTATTGATATTGTTGCAAAATGTATGTTGCTGTTAATAAGTGAAATATACTTTCAACTTAAATTCAATACTAATATTATTTGCCCAGAAACTCCCATGTTTTCCTGTGGAGCCTTTGCCCTGCACTGATGTAACTGCACATCTAATTGCACATAATTTAAATGTGTACCAAAAATGAAAACGTTTTTCTTTTTTCTTTTTTTTTTTTTTTTAATAGTGAATGAAATATATGTCAGCTTTAAATCTAGTTACGGATTTCAGTTTAAATTCTTATGTCTAGGTTTACAAATTTTGTGGATAGGACAACACAAACCATCCAGAATATTTTTTTACACTAAGAAGATTAAGATTTATGTGTGGGTTTGTCTGCTTTACTCAGACAATTAGAACAAATCAGCTACTTGCCTACACAATTTTCTATGTCCTCTCTATCTGGGCCCTCTTAACTCTCTCTACTTGACTGTGTTCCCTGGCGTATAATGCACACATACATGTATCTGCATGCACGCACATGCACACACACACACACACTTTTGTATATGTGAATATGCCAAACTAGCTGTTCCTCAGTGTACTTATGTTCCCATTTACACATGTAAAGAAAAGTATTTCTCCTCCCTTCGGAACAATTTACAATCCTTGGAACATACATAAGTTTCTCCAACTTGCCTGTGTTGGCTCTTGTTCATAGAAACATGTTCTTCTTCAAACAATTGCTAGAACCCAGTGTAACAAAGTAATATGAGCTTTCAAGGACTTGATATTAATCCATCAGAATGGCATCCACAGCTTTAAACACAAACACTTTCAGTTCTCAATTGTAACAATAATTAAAGACCATTTATTACAGACATAAGTATTAAAAATTCATATGCATAAGTATTCTGTCATTTTTATCTTAGGATATACCCATGCTTCCGATAGCTGCATTTTACTCAGTTTCATGAAATAAGAAAATGACTTTTACCTTTGATCCAGCTTTATCCTACTTGAGCCAGATTATAGATGTCAGGAGTAAATTATGTTCTTCACTTTCACTGCATTTACTCAGTGAAGAGTTGAAGAACAATTATTCAGTTGTTATTTGAAGACAATTGTATTGCACAAAGCCATGCTTCCGATAGCTGCATTTTACTCAGTTTCATGAAATAAGAAAATGACTTTTACCTTTGATCCAGCTTTATCCTACTTGAGCCAGATTATAGATGTCAGGAGTAAATTATGTTCTTCACTTTCACTGCATTTACTCAGTGAAGAGTTGAAGAACAATTATTCAGTTGTTATTTGAAGACAATTGTATTGCACAAAGTGCAATTAGTTATGTTGTCCTTTGAGTATATCTTAATCAAAATGTAATGCAATTATTCAGAATTGTATTAAACATGTAAAAACGACATAAATAAGTGAAATGACGGTGCTTTCAGGAGGTCAGCAGAGTGATGATACCTTAAAGTTATTATAATTTATATTTCATGAAATAAACCTGCTGGGTTAATTACAATAATTTATTGTAAAATATGCTAAAGTTACATGTAATTATTAATTGGAAAATCTCTTATTTACACTGCTGCAAAGTTTATTTACAGACTCATTTCTCACGTACATTTCTTTATTTCTAAAATATATTTGCTTATTTTATTTCCTAGGTTATTCAGATAAATTTTGAAGAATTTGATCTGGAGATTGGCTATGACACACTGACAATTGGTGATGGAGGAGAAGTGGGTGATCCTAAAACTGTACTTCAAGTGTAAGTCTTTTGCATTTACAATTTGTATGCATTACAGAATATGTGTTTTTTGATGAAAGTAAATAGTGATTAGAATCAGGTAAATCTCAATAAAAACTAATCTTACTGAACTTCTAAAATTACTGAAGGTGACAGTTTGAATACATCATTATACATTTACTGTTCTGAAGTCAGAAAGAGATGAGCTAGACAGCAGAAAAGAAAAAGATAAAATCAGAAATTTTAAAAGACATAGTCTGTACATTCACGTGTAGACATGTAAATTTTTAGGGGCTACTGTGCTCCCTTTATAAGTGAGTCCTCAAATTAAAAGTGTGTAAGAACTTAATTAAAAATAGACAAATGGACAGCTTATACATAAACTTTTACAATCTCCTAGCAAGCTTAGGATAACAAAAGATGTACTATAGGATCTTTACCTTTAAGTGCTTATTGACTATTGTGGATAACTCAAAAAATGAGTTAGTGTAGTGAAGAAAATTACTACAAAGAAAATCTGAGTAGGATATTACCTAAACCACATATGATTACAAATCAGACAGCACTGAGTATTAAATAAGATTTTTATGATCCATTAGCATTCTTCTGGAGTGTGTGAACCCGGATATATAGAGACAGATATAAATACTTAACAACCATTGATTAACATCAGAATCCATATTTCTTAGATATTCAACTTGTGATGATAACTGGTCTTACAATAATAACAACAGTCTCAAGAAGACAAATTCAGAATCTCATTCCTTAATTTGTGAAATTTTGAAGACAGCAGTATAATCCAATGATTCTGTTATTTCTGTTTATTCCCCAGTCATTTGAAAATATGCAGAACACTCTTATTAGGTATTACTTGTAGTCTATCATTTTATGCAGCTCCAATTCCATTCTCAGTAAATAATTAAATGTTTTGTAAGAGAAGGCCCCTTAAAATACATTGTATTTATTTTTTTCAAATCTGTCTCAATGTTATGAAAAAAATAACAAAAATGTTGTTTATTGCTTAGAAGCCATATTTTACCCATAAGGGATTGTCTGCTAGTTACAAAAGATTTTTGGAAAAGGCGAAATAATATTTAACTATTATTTTTAAATAAACTGGCCTCTCAGTAAGACCTTATCTTATCATTAGTTGAAATGAGTTACAAATTTAAAACAGATCAGAACTGAAGCAGAAGTGATAAATATTTAATACAAAATGTATTTAATCAGAACCCAAAAGAATAGCAAAATTAGGATTCCTTAAAATGATATTCCCTGCATTATATTTAATGGAAATGTTTTCATACTATTTTACATATTGTAGCTTTCCATTATTCATCATAAGAATGATATAAAGAATTTGTTTGGTTTGAATACCCTAAAACCAATGTCTACCTTTTTTTTTTTCCCTTAATTTCATCTCAATATTATTAACTGCAAAACTTTGAGCAGAAAATACAAGTTGTTTCAAGATTTTCAGATTTTTGTCATGAACTCCTCCTTAGATTTATCCTTCAGAGGATAGACTATCTGACCTTCTATTTTTAGTTGGTTTTGTAATCGTTCTATCCTTTCTTATCAATGAGGAGACCAGGATTTGGCCAGGTATTTCAGGTGCAATTACTTTAGGATAATGCAAAGTTTCTTCAGTGGATTGTAGATGTGCTAATTGCTACTAATAATAGTTTTAAGACGTGGGGAACTACTGTAATTTCTATTTTATAAACAGTAACAGTACTGAGCCTTCAAAATACATTTCTAATAATGCTGGAACTCAATTTCAGATATTCTTAGATTCCTAAACTATATTGACTACCCTCTCATGTGGAAAGAGCATTTATTAAGTACCAATTCACCAGGTCTTATTAACTTTTAATTAAAGTATTGTTTTGCATTGCTACCTGAATTACAGTAACACATTGAGGCCCATTACAACGATATTTAAAATTTTGAGTAATGTAGTAAAGCACTCTGTCCAGATTTTATTTCATTAAAGATGCTAGTATTTTATAAAGGTATGTGTGATGATGAGACCTATGTTGGGGAGAAATTAGGAAATTACAGGATTAAACTTGTCATGAATCTAAAGGAATTCCGAGTAATTTTCTTTAAAAAAAGAGTTTAATTAGAAATATCAAGTGTTAACATATGATAAGAGAATCTGTTCTGTAAATAACTAGATAAATAATTTTAAAGAATTCTTACTGTGGGGATCCTGGAAAAGCAAAAAATCCCCCAATTAATTTGTGGGGTTTTAATATTAAATAACATTGTATAATCAGCCACACATACATTATTTTTGTATACCAGTGGATGGAAGATGGAACATAATTGAGTACTGTAAAAAACTTGTAAATCTTTTCTCCTGTGAGCCATGCAGACTTTGTCCGAGATATGATGCATAGCAAATAAGTCAGCTATTGTATGATTTAATTTTGGATTTTAAATTTTAAAATAATTATCTTTCCTCCAGCAAATTGCTGAAGAACATTAGTTTGAATATGTCTGGTTTACGTGTAAATGATGTGAAAACATTTATCTTCCAAATTATCAAAGTAAATCAGGAAACCTATCCAAGTGTTTAATCCAGTAGTTTTACTGGGCACTGCTAGATAGGAAGGTTCAGAACCAAAAACTGAATTTAAGTGGCATTTAGATAGAATTATGCTTCCTAAATTGAGAATTGGAGTCCTGATAATTCCTGCTCGGCTGGTGCTAATCACAGAAGCAGCTAAACTCCAAAGCCATTTCAGTACTTGCAATTAAGTTTCCCCGGGTGCCTATAATTCTGTGCCTATATACATGCACCCAGCAACAGGACAGACTGCTCCAGGGTAGTGAGCCTAGCACATAAGTGAACTTAAATCTGAATGGAGTACATTTTTTGTGTGTTTGACAAGATGACTAATATGAAGGCATCCTTAGTGCTTTCCTGTGGTACTAAGATCTTTGCAAAATGGAGCAGTGTTAAGTTTCATTACCAAGGGATAGAGGGAAGAAGGAAAAGAAACGGTGGGTCCTCCTTCACACATCAGTCACAGCACTTTTTCAGGATGTTTGGAAGTCTGCTTTCAGCAGCTTGGTCTGACAGTTGCTGCAGGTGACTCTTAATGTTATATGCATCTGGGCACTGGTTCCTGTAATATGCATTTGGAAAATCCAGTGCACAAGGCGTGAAACTAATTCTTACTCTTTTAGTATGCTTGCTATGTTGGGTGTACATGTATCCAATCTCCCATATTACAGATCATCTTCAGGAGATGGAGAGTGTCGCAATATTCTGAATATCCTCTAACCTAGTCTTCAGTGTACTCTCTCAGGGGGAACGTATGTCACTAGTACGTAGGAGGGGTAGTTCTGCAGTCCTAGAGGAAGAGATGGAAAACACCCTGCTGAGTGTCGTAACTGTTAAGTTGTTTAATAAAAAGGGAGGCATCATAATCACATCTATCCATTTCTGCTGTTGACAGTGTTCACTGCTCAGCTTTTGAAATGGAAGGTGTAAGAACCTACTTCCAGGAGAGGAATCTAGGTAATGAATCCAGGGTAGAGGAAGTCACATAAACCCCGGGAGGAAAGGGTAATTCATAACTGCAGAATTTCATTATTATCTTAAATAACTTCCTTCACATAATGCTGTTTTTTCTGGATCTTATTGCCCTGTGGCCCCAAAGTCTTCCCAAATATTGTACAGGGATCCCTAAGCACTTAAAAAAGAGCAACAAATGATTTCTGTGTTCTGTTGATTGATTCTTATTTTCAAAAATGCATTTTCAAATGGTATTTTTCCCCATGTACTATTTAATTGAAAAATATTATTCCTGAAAACTGTATGCATTTTAAAAAAAGTATTTATAATTGACTTCAGAAAATGGAAATGATAAAAAATTTGATGGCTGGTTATTATAGGAATTATTCTCTCTGACACAACAAAAAGATTAATATTCCCAATGGCCTTAATATTCCCAAAATGTACTGTCAGTCACCAGCAACAATTACAAAACTCTGTTAGCCATTACATCAGTGTTGTTTCTGAGGAACATCCTGTTAGTCTATTAATTTGGCAAAGACTGAACTCACTGAAGATGCTTTCCTGTAGTGCGGGAATGAGCAGTTAGTACATTATTTTGGCCAGGCATTTACTTGTTCAATTCTGGCAGGAGTCTTTGTAGTAGCTCCATCTGTGAACACAGATGTGGGAAATAGACATGAATTTCTCCCACAGCAGAGTATTTCATACAGAAACAAGCTAAAAAAGACTAGAGGGGAGAACTAAAATTAACTGCAAAATACATTTAAAATAGTCCATTTGAAGTTTCAGCTAGCTTTAAAGAATGGTTAGAACTGAAAAAAACAAACTAACAGTTTTCACTCTTATACAGTCTTGTGCTTGTGATCCATTCTACAAGAATGGAAAATGTTTTGGTACTTTCCACCATTCTGTTTTAGCTGATAAACTCTTACCAAATTTGAGACAAAGTTTTTGGAAAAAAATGCAATGTAACAAAACTGCAGCTTTCACAACATTTCCTTTTTGCTATCACACTATTTCATTCAGCAAACAGAATGAACATTTAGGATTTCATTGCCTTTCAAATTTTTGCAAGCAATATGAAAAGTAGAAAAAAAAGAAAAAAGAAGTTTAGCTTAGTTCTTTCTAATTAATCAACAACCTGTAACATTAGGAGGTTTTAAAGTCCTGACATCTGGTATTTTTGTTAATGAAGGAATGAACGTCAGCTGAGTCTGTCAGGCACATTCTTCCATTGTTGTGGTAAAGGTGATGAGGGGAGGTGAGAGAGTGCAGGAATTCATGGACCTTCATAAAAGTATTGCTATTTAAGAATAACAACTTCCTCTTAAATATGCAATGCATGTATTCCAAAGTGGGTAACTGTATACCAGAGAAATTTTTTTTTTGAAGAATAAATGTAGTGTCTCATTATAGGCTTCTAGTGCTATTTGATATGCCTGCATGTATCTGAGTCATGCACACAGGACTACCAGATAAGGTTCAGGATTAGGAGAGATGCATGTCTTTCTGGATCAGCAACTGAAAGTGAGATGAAATATTTCCGTACAACACAAGCAATAGTTGCTTGTGTTTATAGACTGCTATCAAATCTGCAGTCAGATTGGAACCTTGAGATCTGCAGTTGGAACCTTGAGAGCTATATTGGCTAACCAGCCAGTTGATAACTAATTGGGTGTGAGCTGAATACAATGAATTTAAAAACAAAAAAACCCATAAAAAATACTTAATAGTTATTTAGATTCCTTACAAAAAGAAAAAAATCTAGTTACTTTACTTAATACTTAATGGCTTTACAGATTTTTTTTCTATCTATAGGTTAACTGGGAGCTTTGTACCAGACTTAATTGTGAGCATGAGCAATCAGATGTGGTTGCACCTTCAAACGGATGAAAGCGTGGGCTCAATTGGTTTCAAGGTTAACTACAAAGGTAACGATACATTATTGGAAGCGAATTTAATGGTGTACCAAAAATTAAGCCAATATTATGAAGTGTTTTTCTTTCATATTAGGGGATGCATTCTATTTCCAGTTCTGTCAGTTTTAAAAACAAGAAAATGCAAGCTGAGTTGAAAAAAATACAAAAAATAAATTTGTTCTCTTTAAAGGTCTTATGTCACGTGAAACTGCACAGTTTCTATTTGGTGTGTTCTTACAGCAGTTGATTTTTGGCATATAGTTTTACATCTATTTTCTGTTATTTCATGTTGAAAAATATTAAAATGAAATAATTCTGTGATTATTTAAAGCTAAAGGTGTAAAGGAAATGAATATTTCCTACATTCTTTTGAAAATTAATCATGCCTACCATAACAGAAAAAAACCACTGCAAGCAAAGAATTGGAATTACTTATGAGTTTTGGGCCAAGGCAAACTTACCTAATAATGTTGTTCTTTATGGTCTTAAAATGTGAGGAATCTATAACGCATAACATAAAACAGCTGGTGCTATTTCATGCTTCTGGGAGAACATACAGTTTTCATATAGCATGAACAGCAGAATCAAACAAAAACTTAATAACATATATATGCACTTCTGTATTATTACAGAATTAATTATATTTATTATTTTTATATTAGCTTTAACATAGCTGCATGTATTTCTTGCAACAAATTTTTAAATTGCATGGTTCCTGCCTACCACACAAACTAGATAATAGAAAATATGAATATTCATCAAAATTATTCATCAAAAGGGGAGAGAGGAAAGGCAAAAGTTAAACCAACAACCATGTGTATTAGAAATGGATTGGATATTGTTGAGGATGGGCAGATGGAGTGAATAAGCATATTGGGAGTAAACCTGCATGATGTGACTTGCTGGTTTTTTCTGTCCATGACTTTCCTTTGGCTGTTCATGTGTATTAAGCTCTACAGTGGTATGGCACAAGAGTGCTTGTGCACTCTTGATATTCAGATCTAGTGGACTAATATAGGAAGATCTTACTACTTCGTTGTATGGTAGTTATTAAGACCCAGGATTTCTACATTCCAGCGTTGAAAGGGGCAAGAGAAATTATTAGTATAAACAAGTTTAAGAATTTGTTAATGTAGCAAACCTTGAACCATAGCTGAGTGGAAAAGGAAGCTTTTTAGATCTGAACTTGAAATAATTTGCAGAACTCGAAATAATTTGCACAGCTCAAGTAGTTGTTTCCTTTATTCAGAGGATTCTTTTCCAGTAAAATTAATTTTACTTGCATCAATTTTAGTTTGCAGAAGGCAGAGGATTATTGTCGTGTCTTACAATGTACCATTACGTGTTGTTTTATTAATGAGTTACATTTATTCTTAGAAGCTATAGTTCTGTAAGAATAAAATAATTGAATATGAATAGGTAGAAGGGGACAGAAAGGGTGAGCATTCACAATCTCATTACCACATAATCAACTTTGTAATTGCACACCTAGATATTGAGTCTGTATTTCTCTCTTGCCCTACACTGGTACTTTACACTAGCTCACTAAATAGCATTTGAATGCATCAGGCATTCAATGGATAGGTGCTGTGTGGCAGGGGGTTGTTCTGTTTTATTTTGTTTTTTTCCCCCCAGTCTAGATTATGGGATAAATTTTTTGTATCAGTTGCCTTTGCATTGATCCCTGAGAGGATGTATTCATTAGAGATGCCAGAAACCAGGCAATGTTCCCTTAAATAAAATGGGATGGGGGGGGGCTGCTTTTTTTTTTTGTTGGTTTTTCTTTGAGTTTAAGTCACTTCTCTTAATGAAAGTAGGCTCTGAAAAGAGATGTCTAAATGGGTAGTATTTTGGATAAGTAGCTGTTTTGCAGTTAAAGTTTTGGAACTTATGAATTGGAAGTTGAGAGAAAGTCCAGTGAGGTACACTGAGCAATTGAGTTAGAACAGTGTGTTCAGGGCTATGACATATCACTGACTTCTTTACTAGAATCAAAAAATTGCAAGGACTTTTCTCTCAAAAATGTTCATAATTACTTAAGAGAATTGTGATTTCCGGGAGTCAGGGTCAGAGGACATTTTAGTTTAAGTGACTACATGAATTATTATGTAAGCCCAACTTCCTTGTATTTCTTTTTAATGGACTAGATCAAATTCTATTCCTATAACTTGTCCCATTCCACCTCACAATTTCCACTACCCACTCAGACGCCTAACTACAGCTGATACTGTATCTATTTATATGTATTATATATTTAGATCTTGTGAGTTTCTGCTTACATAAAAGGTGCAACTACATTAGCATTTTAGATTAGATCCAGCAGTGTGATTTTTGAACTGAATCTTCTGATCGTTCCCACTCCCCTTGCTTTAGTTTTCATCACAGAGCAATCTTGAAAGGCACAAATTACATTCCTTTGAGTTAATTCATAAGATGACTTGAATAGCATCGGGAATAGCATTCCTCATGTCCTCCAGGTCCTAATGGGCATTGATCAGGAGCTGATGAAGCTTGTCCAAAGTAAAACCACTAAAACACAATCAAATTCTTATAGATAGTATGGATACTGTATCTTCTATTGTTTCATTCTACAGACTTGCTTATGTCGGAGTTAATCACTTGATAATGTACTCGATAACAGTACTTGCTAATAGCTAAAATAATTTCCCACTAAAATGTTTTGATGCCTAAATATCTACTTCTGTGCATCCTGAGACTCAACTAACTACAGAGGTAGTGGAGATGTGTGTGCCTCATCCCATCAAAATTCATAAACACATTCTTCAATCTAGTTGACATTTAGGTCTGAGTCTGGCAGTCATTTTCAAGAATATAGATTACTCCAAGTCCTACATGCAATATGACGGGAGGAACAGAAGGTTGTGGGATGTCATTACCCAGTGCCCTTTACCCATTGTCCCCCAAAATGGTATACTTGCTCAAGGTGTGAGATAGAAGGTCACATCCTTTCTGACTGGAATAGAATTGAATATGCCATATCATTTGTAATGATAGAAATAGACAAATGAATTTTTAAGTACCTCTGCATTCTCTAATTTAGTAGGTTTTCAGCTGAAGAATTCTTTTAAATTTATGTTATTACAGGAACTAACAGTTTATTCTCTTTTATATATCTGCCATTTGAGATAAACTAGTAAGTCTTTGTGAAATAATAAAAATCTTTGTCTTCTAGATTAATATGTTGCATATGGAGTTATTTTATAGTTTTAATAGCTAGATCCCATTTTAATTATTTAAATATAAAATAGAGATTTATGCATTGGAGAGAGTATTTTAAAGTAAATAAGTTTGTGTTGTTTTGAAATTCCTTTTCCAGTATCGCATAACATAAAACTACTTAGGAAGGTAGAACAATAAATATCACGAATGGGCAGGACAGAAATACAAGCACTGCCTCATTAGAGATATATTTTACCTGTTAGCTCAGTGTTGTGTAAGCTGTTTTCATGCTTCAAATGTATGTGTAGATTTTTTTTTAATGTGAAAACATAGAATATTTAGCAATTTGAAATTGTAAGTGCATTATTTCCAAGTCATAATTCTGGGGATTATTTGAAAGCCATAGTCCTTCCTTTAGATATGAGATCAGACTGTGGTGCTCATATAATTACCAAACAAAACAAACAAATAATGGATTCCTTTTAGGCTTCCCAAATCAGTGCTATGAAAGGAAACTACAAGTTAATAGTTATTGCTGATGACAAGTTGCATGAACACTTTGCATCATTCAGTATTTAAGGAAATGGTGCCATATTGTCACAGTAGCACTTCTATTCCCAAAGCCATGGTGAAAAGGAAGGAAGTTTCTATCTGAACAATAGTGGAGAAACAATCTCCAACATATTTAAACACTGTAACTGAATGGTCTTCATCTATAATTGAGGAAAAAACAGCTGCACAAAATACAGGACAAACTGATAAAATTGTGGCATAACCTTCAAAGACTAGAAATCCATTGTTGTAAGATCATAAGATTTTGAAGAATTGTGACTTCATTTCACAAAAACTGATTGAGAATCTAGCAATGGAATATTATAGTTCTTGGAAAACTATATGTGAGAACTCTTAACTGCAACAGCTTTCATATGCAATAGCTTCCTTTTGTAATTTGGACATGGTGTGAAAGAATAAATTAAATAAAAAAGTATGCCTTATACACTTTTTCAAAATAAAATTGTTATTGCAGATTCCTTTTGTAATTTTGGACTTTTGTGAAAGAATAAATTAAATAAAAAAGTATGCCTTATACACTTTTTCAAAATAAAATTGTTATTGCAGAGATTAAAGAATAAAATAAATAATCATGGTGTAAATTCATAGGAAAAATTATTTTCAGGAATGAAATTAGTAATGTAAACACATAGTACAAAACGGTCATGTATTAGCGTATAATGGGCAAGCTGAACTTCTGTTTAGGTCAGATTTGGGTCCTCTGAAACAGAGGAAACTATCCTCAGGGCAGTCTAGTTCTGTCGGGTCCTGATATCACATCCTCAGTTTCTGAGCAGTGGCTGGATCTGAGGGATTATTTTTTCTTTTGGTGCGTCTTTGTTTTATTTTTCTCCAAATAACTGACTACATGCTAATAAAACCTCTTAAATCAGTAGGTTTTCCTGATAGCTCTGCCTCCTAACAGGACAAAATCTGTGTGATTTTGTTGTTAACTATAATAGTACATCAGACATACTCTAATTTTAATTGCATGAGAAAAGAAAGTTGAAGAAGGTTACTCTGACTGAAGTGTAATGATAAGTTTTGGAAAAGGCTTGTCTAAGGTGCCAAGCTAGATAGGAGTGTAGGTAAAAAGTGAATTTGAAGCAAAATAAATTTGCTTATTCAATTTTCTGCATCGATGATCTAATTTTAGAATATGGAATTTACACTCTGACACCCAGTATTTAAAAAGATTTATTTTTGCTTAAAGCGTAACTTTCATCTTGCTTCAACCAGTGTGACTTGTGTTCCTGAGTGCTTGGGGTACTATTGCAGCCTGGGGTGGCCTTCTGGAGTTTGTGATCCGTATTTCATCCTATTTTCCTAGCAGTAAGCACTGAGTTGCAGACACATCTGAGGTTTTCGGTCACAGATGGCACAGACATGTTTTTCTATGGCTAAATGCTCAACAGCACTTGCTTTTCTGTTGGTGGCAGAACACTGAATGATCTGAATTAGGTAGATAGTTTAATCCAGTGTTAGTCCTGTAACTATGTCTGGAAACACGTATTTCAGAAGTATGTGCAAAATAAGATACATTTGCCATAATACAGCCTTCAGGAAGGTTTTATCTCCACAAGTTATGAGAGTAGTTTATCTATGGAATGTATATCTTCATGTCCATTCTACTAAGAAAAATATAGCTTTAATTCTTGTTGTTCATATTATAGACTAATTTTTAAAAAACTTAAATTACTGAACTCAGTGAGATCATGGACAGTTTCATTCTGTCATTTTGGCATTCACAAGACAGGTGATTGTTTGTTTGTTTGTTAAATACGATCTAATCCTTCTTTTATGAGGAAGGGGGAAGTGAAACTTTTGTACTTTCTGCACTTCAAAATCAGGAATTAAATCTCTGTCACACTTCTTTCTGAACTGTTCAGTCTTAGCCATTTCAGTTTATATTCTCTTGTGGTATTTTCACTCTTCTGATGATTTATGTTGCCTTTAGTACCGACTCTCCTCTGTGTTTCTCATCGTGTGTTTATTTTGTTTGTGTGTGTTTTGTGTTGCAGTAACTAGATGGGATCATGCCAGTGACTTATGTATTTCAATTCTAATACCCTCAATTCTATTCCTTGTGCATCCTAACTTCATTTTGCAGAAAGAACTACAAGCAGAGATTCACATTAATGGCAAAAATCCCTGTGTTAAATCAATGCAAATGATTTTAAATCTTGTAAGTCTCATGATTTGTTCAAATCCTCAAATACAAATACTGCTTTGTATTTATAAAAAAAAATAATAATGAACACTTCTTGTTGTTCAACACCACTAACCGATAGTTTACAAATACAGCACAACTTTGATTCCATTTCTGCTGAAAGTGTGTTATTGACAAGTTCTGTAATTCAAGCTCATTCCTATTTCAGATCTCTCTTGAATGTATTAAGCAAAAGGGCATCCACTGCAGAAACCTGGGGCACCTTCATTGTTAACTTACTGCCAAGATGAAAATTGGTGCTGTATTTTACCTGTGTTCTTCCTGCTTTGTTGTCCACAACTCACTGCAAGCTTTTTTGGTAATAGACCCTACTCTGTTGGTATTTTCAAAATGTTTTATTAATCTTTTTATCTAATTCTCAAACAATGTATTCGACATAAGATATGAGTTCCTGTTTGTAATCCCTAGATTATAAGAATATGAGAACAGCTCTACAGAGTCATAATAAATATCAAAATAACTGAGTATCACAAAAGGAAAAGAGAGCAAGCAATGATATACTGATACTTCTTCAAAATGCTTTCCTACACTCTAACAGTTTGTGGCACAGAGACTTCCTAAATCCAGTCTATTTATAGTAAGTAACTCTTGACAGATTTTTTCATCCATGACTTTGTCTATTTTTCCTCTTAAGCCCATGTACAGTTTTAGTATTCTGAATATTTTATGGCAAGGACATTCCAATGTAGAAGTATTTTCTTTTGTTCACTTTAGTTTTAGTAGCTTTGTCTGATGCCTTTTCATTCTTTTCATAGAAAATACAGTGTATTTAATCTACCATTTTACTGCTTACTCAGTCTTGCAGGACCTTTATTTATTCACAGGTGGTTGTCCTCGTTGCCGCTCTGTGTAAGCTAGTAACATCAGCAAGCTTTGTCATCTCACTGCTTGCCTTCTTTTCCAGCATATCTACAAATATATTGTCAAACAGATTACATACTAAAGAAATGCATTAGTGACTTCTGTCCTCTCAAAGAACTGACCGTTTACTTTTACCATCAATTAACTATATTTTAAGCAAACATCCGTCTTTTTATGACAGAGGTCCTAGTCTCTGTAAGAACCTTCCATGAGGCACTTCCTCAAATGCCCTTTGGAAGTGCAAATACTCTACGTAAACTGTATTTCTCTCATCTCTGAGCCAGCTAATCTCTCTGGAAAGCATTGGTAGGCTTCTAATGCAGGACTTTCCTTTAGAAAAGCCATGCTGCTTTGTGGATGTCATTTTTATCCATGTGTCAGCTGAATCTGTTCTTGACTATAATTTCTAAGTCTTGTTACATCTCAGGTTTACATCTCTGTACTTTTCAGATGCCCCTTGGACATTGTATTTGCCCCTCTGTCCTACAGTACTAAGATCACCTTAAGCAAGAAGTCAGACATTTCTTAAGCTTTTCTGCCTGCACTTGGAGTTGTATGTCTAAGGAGGCCCCAACCCAAGCTCTTTTCCTGTGACCATAGGTCCAAAAAATTACTTAGGTTTTCTGCTATTGCTTTACAGCACCCACAGAAACAGCTAGGCAAATAACAAATTTCTGTTCTTCTTTCTGATGGAATACCTATTTTTTTTAATTATTAGTTGTTGGTAGGTTTTTTGTTGGTTGGGGGGGGCAGTTTATAAATGATCATGTGTTGTTGCTAGAAACTAAGTTCTTTCAAAACTTTAATGCATACAATCAGGATAGGTTTTTGGGCAGGGAGGTTTGTTTGTTTGTTTGTTTTCTTCTTGTAATTACTAATTTGTTCCAGCAGGTCTTTTGACATCTCAGTCTTTGAGAGTTCATCTTTATTATTAGAAAAGCTTATGTTCGTTGTACTGCTGAGATAAGAAATTTCCTATCTGTCTCAAGGTATATATTTTGCATTTGTGTTTGAATAAAAAGGCTAACGCTGTTCTACCCACCCATTGTCTACTCTTAGTCAAGACTGCATACAGCAATTTGACTATGTACATGTGTATTTAAACACACACATATATACTTATAATCCAAGAAAACGTCAAATGTTAGTACATAATTTGTAATTTATATATGTACAAAACAATATACTTAATTCATATATTTTATAGAGAGAAATATAGATTAACGTTGCATCAGATTTGATCTTTCATAGCTCCTTAAATGGTATTTCTGAGTACTTAAAAGGCCAAGAAGGTTACATTATAATGAAGGTCTTAAAAATTTCATATAGTAGGAGGTTAAAAAATTATAAAATTGTAGGCAGCTACTGGAATTTAGCTTTTCAATAAATTATTACCAGTATTGCTTGTAACTATGTAATCTTTCAATACAAATATACTGGTCTCAGGTCATATGAGAACTAATAATAAACTGTGACTCAAAAAGCTGTTGTATCAGAATGCATTTGGGTGTGGTTCTTATTGTTGTCTTTTAAAATAATTTCTGGAAGGAGTATATTTTTTGGTATTAAAAAACTTTCATGTTTCTCTTAACTTTACTAAATTGGTGAAAATGTCTTCAGTCTAAAAGCATGTTCTTAGAAAATGAAATTGTGCGTTTTATCTCTATTTCACATCTCTATTTCCCCAAAATATTTATTTACTCGTGCTTGATGCTTTGTTTTGATTATTGATTTTAATTCTGATTTCTCTGCATGTTAGTATTGTTTAATATTATATTCTCCAAGCTGATTTATAAAAATGAGGTTATTTGTCTTCAACAAGTCTTAATTTAATATTCATATTTCTACTTAATGATTTTGTTTGGTGAAAAGGAAGGTAATTATTTCCATGAGACACAATTTATGAACCTTTTTCTGCAACTCCCCTCACGTCACTGGAGAGCTGGTCAGACAAATTGTTCTTTGAAGGTGACTCCCACGACTTTTTAATTTTGTTCAATAAAACTGTAGGTCATCTTTTCTGCTTTACAATATTTAATTAAAAGCATTTAGCAATCAAACCTTTTGTGATAGTATTATCTATAAAGAAGAGCGGAAGGATTTTCTCTGCTCTGACATTAGTCTGCTGAGCAATATGAATACATTACATGCAGAAAGGTCATCTTTTTCTATGTCCTTAAGTATTAGTTACTGCTTGAACCAGGACACTGGGCTAAATGGCTGTTAGTCTGACTCATCCTTGTCAGCATTTCAGTATGTATTTAACTGCATTCAGTTCTGTTGTCTTACATATTAAGCATATATGTTACAAGAGACTATTTACTTCTGGTTTTGGGGTAAAAAATACACCCAAAGCTACTTGTTTATTTGTGGGAGTTCAGTGAAAACTTTCTTATGAGCATTTCTGCACTTTATCTCTGTAAATAAAAGCAAGAACCCATAGACAATTCATGTTTTTGGAAAGATCCTCCTGTGCAAAGGGTAGAATTTGAAACCCCAACACGATAGAATAGCAGTCAGAATACCTTGAGCTGAACAGCTCTAAGAAGTGCCATGAATATAGTTCTGTGTCCACATTCAATATGTTTATTTATCTCTGAATTTACCTCAATATTTACAATATTTTTTTTTTTTTTGTCGTTGTTCTCGACCAACTAGCCGTGATCTCTTAGTTCAAGCCTGGCTCTTTTCTCCGCATATTTTACAACAGTGAGAATTTGATATGCCTGTTTAGTCTCCTTTTACCACACTTGAATTTGAGTTGATGGAGGTCCCTCTTGTGGCTGCACTGACTTCTGAGTTTTCCACATTGCTGAGCATTGTACCATCAGAATGTTCTTTTTTTTTTTTTTCCTTTTTCCCCCAAGTCAATAATTAATTTCTGTAACTGCTATTATGCTAGAAAACAACTACATCAGCAGTGCATTTTCATCATGTATTTTCATGTTCTGAGAAACCTCTATTAACTAATTGTATTAGAGTAGACTGTATCTTACATTTATTGATGGCTTTTTGTTTCAGTTTGCTGTTGGTTGGCATTTTCTGTAACGTATTTCCAGAGAAAACGCCTATAATCTATAAAGCTTTAGATTTGCCCAGGTATTGTGGTTTAACCCCAGCAGGCAGCTAAGCCCCACACAGCCACGTGCTCACACCCCCCACAGCAGGATGGAAAAAGGGTAAAAGTGAGAAAACTCGTGGACAGACATAAAGGCAGTTTAATAGGTTAAAGCAAAAGCTGCACGCGCAAGCAAAGCAAAAAAAGGAATTCATTCTCTACTTCCCATCACCAGGCAGGTGTTTAGCTAAGGGCAGGGCTCCAACATGCATAGTAGTTACTTGGGAAGACAAACTCCATAGATCTGAAAATCCCTCTCTCCCTCCTTCTTTAACGCGCAAGCAAAGCAAAAAAAGGAATTCATTCTCTACTTCCCATCACCAGGCAGGTGTTTAGCTAAGGGCAGGGCTCCAACATGCATAGTAGTTACTTGGGAAGACAAACTCCATAGATCTGAAAATCCCTCTCTCCCTCCTTCTTTACCCCAGCTTTTATTGCTGAGCATGACATCATATGGTATGGAATATCATAGAATCATTAAGGTTGGAAAAGACCTCTAAGATCATCGAGTCCAACCGTCAACCCAACACCACCAG
>NW_008795125.1:697770-715715 GCF_000699145.1 Aptenodytes forsteri | reverse complement strand
TGTTGTATTTCCAGCAGACATCTGGGAAGTTGAAGTCCCCCACAAGAACAAGGGCTAGTGATTGTAAGACTTCTGCCAGCTTCTCGTAGAACGCTTCATCCGCCCCTTCATCCTGGTTGGGTGGTCTATAACAGACTCCCAGCAGGATATCTGCCTCGTTGGCCTTCCCCCTCATCCTTACCCATAAACACTCGACCATATCATCATCACAATTGTTGAACTCTAGACAATCGAAACACCCCCTAACATACAGGGCCACCCCACCGCCTCTCCTTCCTCGCCTGTCCCTTTGAAGAGTTTGCACAATGGCTTCCAGCTCCTCTTGTTTGCTGATTCTATGGTGAATGCTTTATTAATGCTAATTGACAGGTGATGGAGACAGTTAACGAAAGAAGGCCACAGCTGACTTTTGAGCTAAACTGAGTCTGGAGAAACTGTTTTGAACTATTTATAAGTGGGACTTAGGAGAGAAGCATTTTAGATTACTGTGTCTTGGAAATTTTAAATTGTTTCAAGAAACTTCAATGTTACAGAAAGGCAGCTAAGGTCATTGTTTTAATTTCTGTGAATTATACTTTTTTCCTTTTTAAATGGAACTGGAGAGACATTAAATAGTAGGTTTTGTTTCTTTTAATAATTAACAAAAATGGAAAAATATCTTCTATGAATTCATAGGTTAGAATATCAATTTAGTCTGCATTTTAAATTACTTGGGAAAATATAGAGATGTGAGCATGTGCCTGCAAACTAACTGATCTTGATTATTGCTTTTGTTAGTCACTTAAGAATTTTCACTTGAACTGTTTGGATTGTTACAGAGACCAATTTGAGAGGAAAATGAACTTTACTAAATAGGTACCATAACCAAAAGCTTTATTAAATTATAATTAAAGAGAGACTGTGGCAACTTTCTCGGAGTATTAATAATGTAAATTACTGAGCAAATACTGAAGTTAACCTGATGGAATTAATTACATGACATTAAACAGATGAGTTCACAAGTCAAATACAATAAACCCTAGAAAGTGAACTTTAGTAGGCTTTTAATAATAAATGGAAATTAGTAGAAGATCTGTTGGTAATGTTATTTAAAACTGAACTGAATTCTTGGATATAGTCAGGGATACAAACTGAGCTTATTCCAAATTTAAAGTAGGAACTTTGAAAATTATACTTGGCAAAATATGGGCAAAATTTTGAACACCTGATCCCTCAAATCTTCAAATCCAAAAAGTGGGCTTTGAAATTATTCCTCTTTGAGGAGGCATTTCAGAGAGGTGATATGAAGAAACTAGGATGATGAGTGCTGTGCCATCCAGACATAGCCAAAGGAAGTGATATAAGTAATTCGCCCTTCAGTGGAACCTATTGTTACATTCAGTCTAGTTACAAGCAAAAGGGACCACAATATAAAAAGAACTAAGAATTTCTTCTTTGCCCAATTCACATTTTAAGTCTAACATTCCGATTGTCTAATTAACACAGAGAAACCTTATTAACAATACAAATAAGGTTGTACATAACCTTCCTAGTATCTGCTCCTTTTCCATGGAGTTACGCTCAACTTTCCAGTGTCTCTTTATGTCCTAAGATTAACATCTGCCTTCCTCATGCAGAGTTGAGTGGGAAGGAATATATTACAATTTATCAACATCCCAAGGTCAGTGCTTGGAGGGGTATGATGTTCATAGTGGGGTTTTCTTCTCCTTTGGGTCTTCTTAGGCAATTCTTACATACTTCTTCAAACAGCCAATTTTTTTTCTTGTGATTCCCAGTTACTGTTTTGAATTTCCAGAATAGCCTCCCCCATTCCCATGGACACCAAGGGCTGTTGAATGTTACACAGTGTCTACCTGGGTTAGTCAGAGCTTCACTACATATGATTGTCACAGAATTTAAGCTCAGACAGGGTAAGTAATAGTCACTCTATTACCAAACAATTGTTGTTACAGCTCAAACCACCTAAAAGCAGCTCTGGTCAAGGCAAACCCAGCCAAACACTGAGTCCTGCCATGGCAGGTCAACGCAATGCCTGTGGCCATTTAATGTTAGTGGGGTGGAAGTCATATTTACTGGTCTACATAAGATGCCTAAAACAAGACTTTAAATATGTTCATAGACTTGGGATCCAGAAGTCAGAATTCTCTCCAGGCTATTGCTTAGGTGATGCTAATAAATAGACTATGTGTATATATATTTATATATAATATATATATTAAAAATTGTGTAATGTCTAAGTGTCTGAATTAGTTATGTGGAAAACAAATTATGTTAAATCCATTCTTCCTTCATTCTGAGGGGATAAAAAAAAAAAAAATCAAAATTTCAAAAAAAAAAAATCTATCTTTCACATCATGAGTTAGGGATAAGGAAAAGGCCAGACAAGTGGTAAAGGTCATTATAATTGAAGAAGGAAATTACTGTTTTTATAGACTAGGCTTACAGTAAATGATACAGAAAATGGAAGCATTAACAGTGAGGAATTTCAAAAGGGGGAAAATTGTGCTTGACTATCTGAAAAACAGCATATTATATAAAAAGTTAAACTTTTTTGATAGTTGCATTGTCAGTAGTAATAAAGAAAAAAAATTGAAAGGCAGCTTAGGATATTCAGTTTAAAATGTTGGCTGAATTGAGGGAGAAAAAAAAGTGATGGCCTTCATTGTCAGTGGCAAAAATGGAGTGCATAGTTCACACTGTTGAATGCAGTCCCTTGTTGGTAAGTCCTAGTGGCTATCACCAATTTATTATTTATTACCTACAACCATGCATTATTTTTGAACTTATTAGTAGGAGAGCAGTTACTCTTCCCACTTTTCACCAAATAGCTGTGGGTCATACACATAGCTGCCATAATAAATCTTATAATAAGTTTAACTATAAAAAGTATGAAAAAAACTGTAGCATAAGTGTTATGGTTGCTTTCTACATGACATTTGTAGATCATATTTAAGTTATAAAATACCTTCATATACGATGATAAAAACCATTGAGCACTATGGCTATCTAAAGATGCTGTGTTGCAACTTGTTTATTAAAACTTACTTTGCTAATATTATTTTTGCTTCAAATTGCTTATTTTTCACCCAGACTCCAAATCCCGATATGCTTCACCATGTAAATGTATAGGAAGAAACAGAGAAATTAAATGGAAAATAATCCTGAAAATGTACATTGTGTTAGTGTATCTATAAGCTGGGAAAATGTCTTTTGCTTGGATCGTAGGAAGTTATTATGTATTCTGTTAACATGGCCATCTCTGCTGTTAACTTTTTATATCAACTTAAAGGACACCTGAAATCTGACAGTTCAGCCGCAGGCTTCATAAAATGAAAGCATGGACACAGTGTAATAAATAATAAATAACATTTGGCATAGCGGCATGGTGCATCGTTTCCTACTTTAGCACTGCATTTAAAAAGACTAAAAGCTGCACATGGGAGAATTTAAGCCCTGGGCATAGTTTTTGTCAAAATAAAAAATGTCTCTAAAATGCAACCACCAAGAAATAAGAGTAATCCGAAAACATCAAGGCACCTTTTATACAATTTTGTAGAAACCAAATCACTTCATCTAGTGTGACATATGTACTGTAGTATATAGTGTGCCAAGTCAATTAAATCGCTAATTGTCTGTTTTTGAGAAAAACAGATGGTGGGTCAAATTTTATTCACTTTCAACAATTTTAGGCCCCACACCTATTGGTGATATACTCATATTACCCAGTGGGGAGTTGAAGAAAGATTGCCAGTGTCTTTTTCTAACTGCTTGCTTTTCTCCCCCCCCATCTCCCCACCCCTTGTTTTTAGGAGTATTTAAAACTGTGAGATTTGGGATTTGTTTTGTGGGTTTTTTTCCACGTGTATTTTTTCTGTTTACTTATCCAAAATGCTGTTGTAGGTTAGAAATAATCATACAAAGATGTACAGTAGAGATTGGAAGTTTGCCAATTTTGATCTCTTCAACAAGTTATTAAGGGTTATAATATCAATTGGCTTTTACATGGCCTTATTACTTATCTGACTGGTGCCTGGAAATTTTTTTTTCCCCATGATTTCTACAGGTTTTTTTAGTTCTTTTCGGTGTCTTTTGCAGTAATCTAACAATGGCTATATGTAGGACAGTCTGGTTGGACATGTGAACCATAATTAAAATCAGTAAATTTATGGCATGTTCTAAATTTTTCAGAGTTTTGTTCTCTCTGCTCTCTAAGTGGTGCCTAGTTATTACCTTCTATGCCAGGACAGCATTATCTTCCTGCAGATGACCTCTTGTTCATTTTTTCTGAATTTTTTTTTGATAGGTATGTCTGCTAAAGCAGAACGCTTTGTTAGGTAAGTTCTGAAGTAAATATTTTCATTTAAAATATTGTTCTAATAAGACTAAAAAACTGAAAAGGTGCAAAGAATTGCATCCTTTAGTGTGAAGCTGTGGGCAGGTAGTCTATGGAAAGCCAACACAAAACATGCTAATTCCCGTTATCTTTGTGGTTAGCAAGCCAGAGCTAACCTGAGCAAAAGAATCATCATTCCATAGTCTTCCTCAGTGACTGTAAGCATCCTATTTCCAGTGAGCCCACTACTACTGAAGAAACTTAACATGTCACCACACATTTTTATTTTGCATTTTCTCCAAAATCGGTAGAAATTAAGCAGAAATATCATGAAAGCATTTTGTCCTTTTTTTTATTGTTTTGCTCCTCATAAATGTGTGAAGCTGTGGGCAGGTAGTCTATGGAAAGCCAACACAAAACATGCTAATTCCCGTTATCTTTGTGGTTAGCAAGCCAGAGCTAACCTGAGCAAAAGAATCCATAGTCCATAGTCTTCCTCAGTGACTGTAAGCATCCTATTTCCAGTCTACTACTGAAGAAACTTAACATGTCACCACACATTTTTATTTTGCATTTTCTCCAAAATCGGTAGAAATTAAGCAGAAATATCATGAAAGCATTTTGTCCTTTTTTTTATTGTTTTGCTCCTCATAAATATTTTCCATTCTTTTCCCCATGTGGGGTTCAGAGGTGTTCTAAATATTTAAGGATTTCCCCATTTAAACATGTTATGAAAAATGTGGGTTAGATAATTTTTTAATTCAGCAACTGGGAAAAAAAAACAAACAAACTTGGTCAGTATCTTTTAAAAAAAAAGTTATTGTTTGCACAACTTGGGCTATTTATTCCTAAGACATTTGGAGAGATATGACTTAATGTCTCCTAGGAAAATACTTTTGTATGAGTTTAATTCTGGTTGGATTTATTCCCATGGATGATTTGGCCATAAAGTCGGCATTGCTATCTCTGGTTTTCAATCTTTAATGCAGCCAAGATAAATGCATTTAGATCTACTACCTCTGTGCTAAGTAATTTACATATTATCATCTATGATGTGAATAAGACCATCTGTTTACAAAGAAGCATTCATTTTTCCAATTTTTTATTAGTTATGATACCTCTGAAAAGCCTTGTTCATTGTAAATATGGATGGTTTCTTATTGTGCCGATGCATTTAGTAGTTATGTTTTATTAATTTATTCTTCTGGAACATTTCAAGTAAGTGATCATTGCCAGACTTAAATATTACTTCTTTTTATAAAATTGTCATAATTCTAAGGTGTGGCAGAGGTGAACCCTGGACTGATTCACTCGGGGGAGGTAAAGATTACAAGGATTTTGGTACTGTGTTGTGACCCACGCTGAAAGTGAAGATGAATCATAGGAACATAGGATGATCTGAGCACAGTACAGCTGCAGTTTCCCATTACTCCAGTCCCTCTGCCACCCTTACTGAACTACTGGTAATATACTTGACGTACTTAAGAAATGAATGTGGTTCAATAATGATAGGTTTTGTTGCCACAGAAACCTCTTTTAATGAGCAGATTGCTCAGTGTATTTCAGGTAGAATTTTGCTTTGTGTCCAAGTTTCTTTTGTTCAGAGAAATACATGTATACATACAGTTTCAGCATGGGATAAGTTCTTAGAGCTTCTGCCACTTGACAAGGAGAAAATGAAGTAACTGGTTTGTTGGGGTTTTTAGCTGCTTTTCAGGTGTTTATGGCAACTTAGTTGTCTAAAGAATTTTTCTGTGATAGGAAATGTCTAGTGGCAGTTATTAAATTTTCTAGAAATTATGAGCATTTGACTTAAGATCTAATTTCAAGTTACTGTAATTTCATTAAAATGATTGGTAGCAAGTGAGGGGCAGTGTAAAAGAAACTCAAACTCCCAAAGTAACAGAGTTGGTGTGAACAACCAATTTTAGATATTGAGCAGTTTCATAGGACTGTCATCTTCAGAAACGTGGGTGGCACCCTATGTTAAGCACAGCCTCTCCAAATCATATTGTGGTCATGGAAAGGAAAATGTTAGAGTCAAGGTGAATTATCAGTGAAAGACAGATCATGAAGCATGTTATACAGAGAAGTGCTTCATGTCCACCTCTGTCGCAGAACTGAAATAATTTACTGGGTGTTTTTAGCGAAATAAATTAATTGTGGGTAACGTCCCATGAGATCTCATCTGAAATGATCCAAGAATAAATATCATTCTTTAGACTTCTCATTTTTCATGCTTTCTACTGTTATCTCATTTTTATTACTTTCCCACTTTTAGGCACCACTTACACCACTATTTTCAGTAGTGGTAGTAGTGGTACCTGATTATTGGTGAAGTGAATCTTTATTTTTCTTGGTAAGTGGTTCCAAATCTTATTGGAGATTCCATTGCCATTCACATTACTCAGATCTTTAAGGTAAAAGTTTAGCCTTTTCTATACTGCCATCGTGATTTTGCATTTAACACTCACATTTATACATTTAAATAAGCATGTAGAAATATACTTTTGTCAGCAAGATTTGTTGAACATGCTTTTGAGTAACTGGCATCTGCCAGAATTTATCTGATTTTTATTTTTTCTCTAATATCTATCATTTTTCAAACAGGCAAAAGAGTTTCCAGCTGTATAACTCAAAGACTCTCAACTTTGATTCCTCTCTATCTACAGAGGTTCTCCTGAACAAAGGACATTTCTTTTGCCAACTTAGTTAAAATACAAGTCTTGTTAGGCACGTTTCTTTCTTTTTGTCTTCACATAGGGAGTGGAATTATGTCTTGGCAAAATTTGTAAGTGACATGGAGGACCAACCTATGATAATATTATGTCTTTTCTCCCATCACTCTTTCATTTTATATTTCTTTAGTTCATTTTCAGGCTTCCTTTAGATCACAGTGGACATATACATGGTATCTTCTTAGTTTCTCAACCCATAGTGAGCACAATTTACATTCAGCCTCTTGAATCAGTGAATTTAATTCAATGAGACTTAGGAATCCCAGTTTAATTTGTATACCTAGAAACTGTAGGGAGCTGTCACTAAATAAAACTCATTACAATAGAATGTTTTAAAGCATAACTTAAAGTGCAATATTCATATTTATTACTTGCATGTTTTCTGGCTGGTTTTAAATCTGTTATTTTATTTTAGACTGTTGCTGTGCATGTGTTTGCAACCATTATAAACTGTAAATGCATTTAAAAGAGTCCCAAGGAATGCAAGGGAGTCTAACTTATCTGAATTTAAATATCTTTCTTGGTGGTCTGAGTGGAGTAGTTTTGTCTGGAAGGTGAAGAAGAAGACATGCTATTTGTTGGAATTCATTGTTTTATATGCTTTTCTCTACTTTGTCATTTAGGTAGTTCTCTGCTTTTATGTTCTTTGCCATGACTGTGGTAAATGTAACAGCTTGACTTTGAAATTGCACAAATGATGTAGAGCTAATTATGTCACCTTTTTTTTTTTTATGATCCCTGCTATAGTTTCAACTGATTTTTCTGTTATATGGTATCTGCTCTTTCAAAAATTAGGCATACAATGTTGATTTATTTTTTGTTTTGAAAAATGCACCATCCATGAATATGCGGTTCTAGCAAATGAAGATTTGCAGGCTGCATAATTTCTGAAGTACCTCACATGTCCTTCTTAGAAAGTGATCAGTTAATCTACTTAACTTCCATGGAAACAAGGAGAAATTAAAGAATGTGGTGGCTCTTCGATACGTGTTAGGCACGGTAATAGTCGTGCCTGCCTACCTTTTTGGCAAAATTGGAGTGCTCTGAATAGAATGAATAACTGAATTCTGCCTATCATTGAAAAGCAACAGTTACTTTATTTTTAATCAGTCTGCATTCAAAAGTGAATAACTGAATTCTGCCTATCATTGAAAAGCAACAGGTATTCAAAAGGTACTCCATGAAGGGAGATTCTGTCCTGTCATAGTAAACTTTTTATACATGATTGAAGAGACTGCATATACCACATTATGCACATCAGTAAGTGTCACATTCATTTAAAAGATTTCAACAGCACAAGTTAAAGTTGCAATAAATATTCTGGCAGTAGCTTTGATATCTACTTTCTCCCCATGAACCATTAAAAAGAGTAATGTCTTAATTGCTAAAAGCCTGCCATATAACAAAATTCTAGCTATGAAATCTAAGTGGACCGTATCTGATAGATGCTTAGCTTTCTCTCAGACCTTTATAATCTTTAATACTTGGTTTTGATAAAAATATCAGATAAAGTCTGGACCATGAAAAAGCTTATAAAACTCCCAAAGATTGATTTTTATCTGAATGTCACTCCTTTGCAGCTCTTATTAGATGACTGTCTAATACCTGTTATGCTAACATAAGCATACACAAACCTAATTGAATAACAGTGTTTTGAAAGCAAGACAATTTCTTCATTAAATAACTGTCATAAAGAAAACATCTACTTTTAACTGTAAGTGGGATTGGCTGCGTGCTCATTCTCTTAAAATTCAGGTGTTTCTAAAATAAAAGTGAGTATATCATGATTTTTTAAAAAATATTTCTGTCTAGAAAATTTAACTCAAATGTAATTAATATTTTAAATTCTGACTGAGTCCATAATTACAGCTTTGAGGTATTTGAAGTGACCTCTTCATTTTAGTGAAGAGCTAACTCATATACCCAGTAATATTTTAAATGTCAGAGTTGTTTATGTAGAAAGGAAAGTATGAATCAGAAACATGTTTAGTCTCTCAAGACTTGCATCTTATTTTGCATCTTCTATGATTCTATGATTTTGGCACCTGGATGGATGGCGTTTGAGAGAAGCACTAGCACAGGTCTCAGTGGTCCTTTTCCACTGTGCTGGAATTAAGATTTCTCCAGAAGCTGTTTAACATTAGATCTATGGTTCAGTCTGTGCTGCAGTAGTTCATGTTCAAAAACTACTAATGAAACATAGTACGATGGAGGTGAAAAGTTTATCTAAATAATATGTTGTATTTTTGCCTTTTGCTTAAGCTAGGTATGGAGTGGATTGAATTCAAGAACTGTAGGGTGGGGTTTTTTGGAGGGTAGTCTTTTTGCAAAGTCAACTGTTCAAAAATTAGGAAGTGTCAGAATGTAAGTTACCTGTGAAAGCATAATCAACCTTTGTGCACACGTTCATTATCATACAGTCTTTAATTACACAGTCACCCAGTATTTCCCTTAGGCTCCCTGCCTCGTTCATTGCATTGGATGAATGGTGCCTGGGAAATGTAGCAGCTGTTTAATATTTTTAACCTCAACATTCAAGTGTTGGCCTCTGCCTTATTTACTGCACACTCTTTAAAGCCTGCAATAAATACACAATGTTTCTATCTCAGTTTTAGCATATATATGATCTTATTTTCTAATCATAACAAAGATCATAATGCTTTTTTCTCCACTTTAAGATTTAAAAAAAATCATTATCATCCTAGTATTATATGTGGAGAAAACAGGATAAGGATAAATCAGAATCTATTCATGAATTAGTGGCAAAACTACTGTTGGAACTTCTTGCTTCATGATACACAATTCAGGCTTTATTGCTGCTAACCCGACTGTGATTTTAAGTGATTGTTGAGCTGATGCATTTGCATCTCTCATTTGCTTTCCTGATATTTCTGATTGTTCACACTTTTTACTTACCAGGTACCAGGATCTCAACCTAGACACTCCAGAAATGAAACTCACATGGGAAGTGGCCAGATGTTAAAATTGTGGTTTTTCATTCTCTCCGGGCATATACCTTAATTGTTATCATCCATCTAATGAGGCTAGCATATATAACACATCACAAACTGCAACTTCTTAGATTCTTTTCAACACATTTTTAACTGCAACAGCATGCTCTTGTCTTCAGATAGCTCAGCTGACATTTTACTCATGTTACTTTCTCTTCTATGTTGACAGTATCTCAAAAATTCACATCTCAAGCTGATTTATATAGTCCAACTTTTTTGAACTAGTGTAACTGACATAAATAAAACTAAGTTCACCCACAAAATCAGTATTTGAGCAACTGCTATTAATAAATTTACTCCATTAACATTTTTCCCTACAATAACCTTTTCTGACTTCTTTTGTTTAACAGATTTAACACCTAATTGTCAACATACTGATCTCCCTGCCTAGCAGTACCCCTTAGGGCCAAAGGAATTCTGCTTTCTGCATTTATGCATATTGCAGGTATCTGTCAGTTTATACTTATTTCTTAGACTGAGCTTATAGCTACATAAAAAAGGAGTAACTCATCATCCTAACCTTATTTCCATACACTTAAGCATGTTGATTTGGGCCACGGTGCTCAGATTGGGGGGGGGGGAATAGAAAAGGGGAAAAATGCATTTCAAATTCAATCAGTTTTATCAAGGAAACAAAAAACCTCTATGAAGAAAAACTTATTCGGCATATTAGACTATGTATTGTCATTAAAATCTGAGTCTTCCGCAGAATCTGTCTGTGGTTGAAGTTAATGTTAATAAGTTCACTTCTTCAGAGTAAGAAAGGCCCATACAAATTTCATTACCACTATTACACCATCTCAGGATTAATAAGCCTTCTAGTTGGACCACAGCAAACTGTTGAAGGTTATTCTTTTTGTTTATTTTTCCCCAAACTCTTTCAGTTGCTCTTCCAAACCCTGCCTTGCCTATGGCCTTAGACCATCAAAATACAGTGCCATTCCAGTAAGGTTGATTAAGACCTTAAATCTTCTGCTTTTTTCTTAATGGCCGCCTTATCTGTTAGGTTTAGCTGTGATTGTGAACAACTGTATGTCAACTCCTTCTTTATTTCTCACCTTATGCATCTAGTGCTTTATTCCTCATTGGAAAAAGGAATTCTCTTGCACTATCTGAGATTACTGACCACTGTAGACTTGGAGTTTTATGATAGCTGGTCACTTTTTAAGAGCCATCTTTTAAGAGCACAGGAGCAGGCAATTCCAAAGTGTCAGAAGTCAAGCAAGCGGGGCAGAAGGCTGGCTTGGATAGGCAGGGATCTTCTTCTAGAACTGAGGTGGAAAAGGAAAGTGTGTGGACGTTGGAAGCAAGGACAGGTGACACAGGAGGACTACATAGATGCTGTTCGCCACTGCAGGGAGAAAATTCATGCAGCCAAAGCTCAATTAGAGTTGAAGCTGGCCAGCACTGTGAAGGACAACAAAAAGGGCTTTTTTAAATAAGTTAACGGCAAAAGGAGGATAAGAGATAACAGTCCGTTACTTGATGAGGTTCATTACCTCACAAATAGAGACACAGACAAAGCAGAGACATTTAATGCCTTCTTTACCTTTCTCTCTAACATCAGTGATGCGCCATGGGTCCCCCAGAGTCCTGTGCTGGAAGACTGTGACTGGGCGGGGTGTGTGTGTGATAAACTCCTATCTGACTCTGAACCGTGCGAGACTTGCTGCTCAAGCTGGATGAGCATAAGTCTATGGGGCCTCATGGGTATCATGCCAGGGTACTGAAAGAGTAGGCTGATGTTATCGCGGGACATCTGTCCATTATTTTTCAACTGTCTTAAGAATCTGGAGAGGTCCCAGTTGACTGGAAGCTGGCAAATATTGTCCCAGTTTTCAATAAGAGTAAGAAGGAAGACCCTGGTAATTACAGGCCTGTCAGTCTCACTTCAGTGCCTGGTAAAATTATGGAGAAGGTTATCCTGGGAGTTATTGAAAAACACTTGAGAGACAATGCAGTCATTGGTCATAGCCAGCATGGGTTCATGAGGGGAACGTCCTGCTTAACTAACTTAATTTCCTTGTATGACAAGCTCACCCATCTAGTTAACCAAGGGGAGCCAGTAGATGTGGTGTTTTTTGATTTTAGCAAAGCTTTTGATACTATCTCTCACAGTATCCTTCTGGACAAAATGTCCAGCATACAGCTAGACAAGTCCATAATATGTTGGGTGAAAATTCGCTGATGGGTCGGGCTCAAAGAGTTAAGAATATAGATTTTATTATGTAGTGATATATTACTGCAACATGCAGTCTTAAAGAAATATTATTCAATGTTATTTTTAATCTTTATTTGCTTCCCTACACTTCATGGGGTAGCATAATCATTTAGCACCTCTTTCTACTTAATTATTATTTATAAAGTAGTTATCCTGGGCTGTTAGCTGCCTTACCCCTAAAAATGACCATTTTTTAGAGATTAAAAGCCCTTCCCTCCCAAATATTTAACATGGAAAATGTGCATTAAATCCTGTTCTCCTCAGTACACTGTAAACACTTCAAATCCCTAAGCACATTAATGAGCTTTATATCCACAAAGTTTTGTTTTATTGCTTATTTCACAGAACTGTACTCTTCTGCCAGGCTTTTTGTTGAAGGAAATTTTCAGTACAGTAATATCTGAGATACAATAATACAGAACTCTGAGCAATTTGCTTGATCTCAGATTTGTATACCAGGAAATTTCTGGATAATGATTACTTTTTTAGTTATTTTACCCATGAGAAAGAACAAAAACTGGATTTTTTTTTTTCCTAAAGAAATTAGTGAGGTTTGATTATATTTCAATGAATTTTTAGACGTATGTTCTAAGGTAGTGTTGACCATTTATTTCCCATACTAACTGGCTAAGTTGTTTTTCACTGTCTTTTACTAGTTAAGTGTGGGCAGGAACTATTTCATTGATGACTTTTTGTAGCTGATGGGTTTTGAATAGGTGTGACAAAACTTAGGCAGAGTGATGGAAGAAATTATACAAATTTTATACAGTAATCAGGGTCTGAACTTTATTTCACAGTAGTTCTTTATGTTTCGGTGATTTTTTAATTTTATTTTTTTTTAAACAGAGAAATATGACAACATATTTTTTGGACGTTAGTAGTAATTACAGCAGAAAAGTGTAAAAAATTGTGTAGTAATCTGATTTTTTTGTTGTTGTTAAGTCATAATTAGGGCAGTAGATATGATGCTCTAACGTGATAAGTTAGTCTTTTGGAATAGCATAAGCTTCCACATGGCTATGGGAACATTTTTACATTGGTTATGAGAATGCGTTGATAAGACGTTTATGAGTTGGACTGTTCTATCACTTGAGGCTCTGATAAGAGACTTGTAAGGCTACTGTGATTTTGATAATACTGTTCAGGTAGATATGATGTACATGTAAAAAAAAATAATTGGAATATCATTTAATGAAAAAATTATGAACAGTCTTATTTTGATAACATCAAAGGAAAATAAACATGAGATGAAACAATATAAAAAGGTTGTATTTTAAAAATGGTGTTAGTATTTCACAAGATGATGACTTTATCTTTTACTAGCTATGTTGTTATGAAGCCAACAAAGTTTTGAAAGCCAGAACAACTGCTTTAAAAAGTGCTCTTTTGATGCAGTTTTATGTTTAATTTTGCCTCCTCTTTCCGCTGTAGTAAACCTGTGATTAAAAAACCAAAAGTCAGAATCATCAAACCAAGTGTTAATAGAGTCCTATTCATGTGTTTCAGGATTCTCTCAGTGTTTGGTTTTGGTTGGATATTTGGGTTTGGTGTAATGACATGTTAATTTTCTTCTTAAATTCTTACATGTGTGGGAATTCCTGCATTATTTTCACTTAAATAATAGTAAGCCATACAATTTTCTTTTTTTTTTTCCCCTCTCTCTTTTTTTCCTCCCCTCCTTCTAAAACTGATATACTTCTGCAGTTTTTGGGGAAACTAGCTTTAGCTGCTTATTGCATGTTTGAGAAAAAGGACAGAACGACAAGCTCTGACTAAATGAGGTTATGAGGAGATCAGAAGAATTGTAAGTTGATGGTATTCTCGATATCCAGTTCCAGCTGAATCCATTATTTCTTTTGCACTGAACTGAGACTAGCTGGAATAATCTCATAGTTCCTTTGTTGTCCATGGGATCAAAACCCACTTAATTTAGCTTGCTCCAGATGAATAATACAGAGTTGTAGTACCACAGGACATACTACAAACTCTTTCAGAGGTTGACAGATTGCCAGTCTGTCTTTTTAGTAGTCCTAAACTGTTTATTCTTCTCCGTTATTTTGCAGAGCTGAGAGATGGTCAGGTGACAGTCAGAGGAAGGGATAGCTAGCAAATGAAAAAAAGTATGTCAAATCTTTTATCTGCCTAAAAAGGGGTGATCAAGAGAGATAAAGACAAAGAAAAAAGAAAAAACAAACAGGTGAAAACAAAGTAGTAATTTCTCCTAAGAGTGATAGAGATTTAGAAGTAGCAGATTTGAGAGGCAATAGTGCGGTCCATGCCCTTGTGGTGAGCATGGGCACTTGAAGGAAAGGTGTGGGAATCATAGAATCAGAACAGTTTGGGTTGGAAGGGACCTCTAAAGGTCATCTAGTCCAACCCCCCTGCCGTGGGCAGGGACATCTTCAACTAGATCAGGTTGCTCAGAGCCCCCCCTCAGCATAAAAAATTCCTTCCTTATATCTAGCCTCAATCTACCCCCCTTTAGTTTACAGCCATTCCCCCTTGTCCTGTTGCAACAGGCCCTGCTAAAAAGTTTGCCGCCATCTTTTTTAGAAGCCCCCTTGAAGTACTGATAGGAATTACATGAATGTCTAGGCATGTTTTTCTTCCAATTACACCCTTTTACATAAGAAGAACAAAATATGCTCTTTCCCCATATCAAAGTATCAAGGAAACAATCTGTTCAACACAGATAATGGTGCTATATAAGGGAGAAATAACCTACAATATAACAGGTGACATAAAGAAGATGGACTGATATGAGATAGAGGAAGAGACAAATATAAAATATTTCTGTCTTGTTTCCACATATTCCTTTTACTAAGTACATATGTTACCAATTTGATTATCAGTTTACATTTGCATATTTAAGCAAGGCTTGTGGGATCTCAGGACCACTGACTCCTACTGTTTTTTGGATACTATGCCCTGATTAACATTAAAAAGGACACTTTATCAAAATGATTCATAAATGACTTTACAGTGTTATTTTCTCCCGTCAGATTGGTACATACAGACACAGTTTGGCAATGTTCATTGCAAAGACTTACCCTCCCACCTCATTGCAGTAATTGTAAATAAGAATTACAAATAGCAAACAAAATCATGGCACAGTTGCATGAATGATGCTTATAGGTGTTTATTCTTTAGACCTGATCAGTTGCATGGTTTGCTTTTTTTTAATAGCTCCTGATTTTGAATCACAGGCCCTGTGTTTAAATAAGATTAGGGTTTGTATTTTGAATTGAAAAATAGGTTCTTTTTTAAATACAGCGGTAGGAATGCTGGTTTCCTTAGTAATATCTTTATAAAATCCAATGTCATCTAAGAACATAAAATAACTACTTTGTTTAATAAAACTCTTATTCCAATGATTGGATGCAGTTTAAAAACATCTTATTTTATTCTTGAGTTAATTCTAGAAGTATGTTGTTATTTAAATTATTTCTATTGGCTTAGACTAGTTTACAACATTGGCACGCGATAAAGGATGTATTCAAATTGAATATGATCTACCTAGTCCTGTTTGTCTCCAGGCTTTTTTTGCGACTTTGAATGGTGCTTTCCATCCATAATACATGCTTACTTGTACCCTAACTCACATAAAAACAACAGTGATGTGAAGTATCTCTGTCCTGAACCTTGCTGGAGTGAGGCTCTGGACTTGAACCTAGAATAAAAATACATCTCTAACACTGAAAGGAGACATCCTTTGTTATTAACTACTTAATCTGGTCTCATGAACGCTTATTTCTTGCTGCTTTACCATTTTCTGCAGCATATGCTTGTGTTTCTACTCTGTATTCACAAATAAATTTATTAACAGTATATGCTTCATCATACGTAAGCATGCCCACCAGGGTAAAATACTGAATAAGGTTGGGAACACTGGCACTGAAATATGTTAATAATAGACAAATGTTTCATCTGTGGTTTTCAGATGAAGCCCTATAATCAGTGTCTAGAATTACACTGAAGCCCAAGAATATTTTAAGTCCAAGAACATTTATGTGAAAGTTTGATTACTTTTAAGGACTTTTAATAAACTTCTTTAAAATCAAATATCAATTTATTGCAAAATCATAATTTGTATATCATATGGAATTGTTCAGAATGTACATAAGATGACAAGCAAAATATTTACCTAGCCTTGGAACTATTATATAATTTATGATTTATTACATCATTTATAACTGACTATGCAGATAGTTACCAATGATGTTTCTCTAGTGTTACTGCGTGAAGCAGCCACCTAGTTTGCCCACTGGACAAATCATAATTTTCACTCAATATTTTTCTTTCTTGTTTGTTTTACTCTCCTCTTTACTCAGCCAACTCTCTCTTTTTTCGTTTTCCTTGATGTGGTGGGTTAACCTTTGCTGGCCGCCAGGTGCCCACCAAATAGCTCTATCACTCCCCTCTTCAGCAGGACAGGGAGAAAATAAGATGAAAAACTTGTGGCTGAAGATAAAGGCAGCTTAATAAAGAAAAGCAAAGGCCACACAAGCAAAGGAAAAACCCCAAAACATTATTCTCTACTTCCCATCAGCAGGCCATGTCCAGATGCTTCCTGGGCAGTAGGGCCTCAGTACACATAGTGGTTGCTTCGGAAGAGAAACACCTTAATAACGAATGCCTCCCCCCCCCCCTTCTCTTAGCTTTTATTGCTGAGCACAACGTTGTATGGTATAGAATATCCCTTTGGTCAGTTTGGGTCATCTGTCCTGGCTATGTCCCCTCCCAGCCTCTGGCTCACTCCCAGCTTAGTGGCCTTTGGGGGGCAGGAGGGGTTGGAGAGACAGCCTTGATGCTGTGCAAGCACTGCTTAGAAGTAGCCAAAACATTGGTGTGTTATCAACACCTTTCTAGGTACAAATACAAAGCACAGCACTATGAGGGCTGCTATGGGGAAAGTTGACCCCATCCCAGCCAGACCCAATACACTTGACTACATTGCTTATTGTTCGTGTAGACCGTCTGTCTTGCACTGTTCTCTCCTGAGATTCTTTCACGTCAAAACTGGGAGTAGTTCATTCTGCTGGACTAGAAAATAGCAGTTGCCCCAAGTTACATTCTTAAACAATTCTTTCTGGAGTATGTGCATCAAAGTGATAGCTAAGAGAGGATTTAATTTCTTCGTAGAAGAGAGATGTACAGGCAAAATTTTAATCACTCTGAAAAGCACAAACTCATGGGGGAAGCAAATAATTTTCTGACACATGTTTGACAGAAGAGAAAAATGAAGCAAACAGCTGCTGGTTATTAATCACTGCAGGTGTAATCATGTAACTCAAAAATTTTTTTAGAAAAAAAGTAAAGAATTTTAAAATGTCCTTTACAGTCTTGTAACACTTAGTGAATATCACAGAAGCCCATCCTAAAACTTGCTTGACAGCCTTTGTATTACTTTATGATAACATTTGACTATTTTTTGTTTACATTATGCTGCAGGTAGCTGAATAAAAAATTTATCCTGACATGCACACCTTTAATTTTAGCTTAGTGTTAGCATTCTTTTACTGCTTTACCTAAGATAGATATACTGGCCTTCAGCAGCCTAACTCCATTGTGACTAAATTTTAAGGTGGAAAGAAATATTATTCACCTTTATTAATCATTTAGTACATTTAAATAATCTGCTG
>NW_008795125.1:694839-697711 GCF_000699145.1 Aptenodytes forsteri | reverse complement strand
TTCTGTGCTAACTTAGAAATATTTCTTGACTTACCAATTTTTCCTAGTGGTTGAAGAAATTCCTAGGTGTAATTTAACAAGAAGCCTCTGACAATGTAGAACACCAAAAAAAAAATTTGTACTGAAGGTCTTTCAAGCTATTCCCTCTGAGTTTTGATTTGTAAGCTCTTTCAAATTTCTTGTGAGGTTTTAAATTTCTGCATTAGCATGAGAGTAGCGTAGTGACATTCTGCTAGAACAACTCTCTTTTCTGAAAACTTTCCAGTTCTAAGGACGTGACCTTTGAATCATTGTTAGCTATCTAACAATGGGCTCTTTTGAAAACAATGCTTGGAAGAGTGGAACTATCAGTAGCAGATGAGATAGTGACAGAAATACTACTTCTGACCATTTATGGCAAGGCAATAATCAAGTGTTGCATAATCAGATTGTCCTACAATGCCAGTTAAAAGCTTTCCCTAAATACAGGTAGGGTAAAGGAGCAGATTGTAAAGGCAGTGCAGTCACTAGGTCTTGCATGAGACTGGAAAGTAAACAGCAATTTTTATCAGCTTCAGGTTGAACATCCAGCTCTGACAATGAAGGTAATTGCTGCATAATTGCTGTTTTGTTCTAAGAGTTTGTTGATTTGTTGTGGCCCAGGTGTATTATATTTGCTGGCATATCACTTGGAATAATAAATCTGTAATTATCTCCAGCTATTTTGTTGGGAAAACTCATGCTGTACTCTCAGTGTTCTAGCAGAAGCGGCATAAGTTGTTTGAGATTGTTAGGCCATCTTGTCAGGAAGTCATGCCATTTCTCTTGAATTGGAAACAGGAAGCAAGCAGCTATAGTTGCTCTCCTGAATCTACTTGCAATCTTTATCACTACTTCCACATCATCTGAGCTTCTGAGAAAGATAACAGATTTCCAAATAGTATTCAGCTTCACTTTTTCACTTCATCATTTATATTTCATGTAATAGGTAAATGAAAATGGTAATAGGCAGATTAAAGTAATTTTTTTCTGGCTACCAGGCTATTCACACTGCCATTTGCTTGAATCCTTTTAACTGGGCTGTCATGTGATGTATGCACAATTTGAATACAAGTTATTGCATCTTCAAGTGCTTTTATGTAATTCCTCTAGATGCAAGGTTTTCCCAGTATTGTTCCTGTGGATTCAAGAAAGAACTGTCCCAGGTGCATAATCAGAGCTACCAGTATTCACACTGTAGTAATACAGGATTTAGCAGTGTAAATGTTTGACTATTCATGATAAGTCCTTTACAGTGGTTCAAAAATAACATGTGACCCATCTGATCAGGAAGGGTTTGCGGTTTCATGACACAGGGCTTCTGCATGGTTAAACAATGGCTCTACAACTAAAGCACATCTGTGAATAACCTTTGTAGTCTCTTTATTTATGGAATAATCTTACTCACAGTCAGTGATTTACCTGATTCCACACAAAGGTTTTTCAGCTTTGTCTCTAATATTGATGAGATCAACTCTAAGAAGATGCAGGGGTTTTAATAATGCATTCTCTAATACTTTTTAAAGGTACATGACAGCTGTAAAGTCCAATGGTGTAGCAACAGTGTAATAAGTATCCCAGTAGGTCACATCTTGATTTTTGTGAACAGGGTTTTTTGTTATATATTTTGTTTATAAGAACAAAACTGAAATTTCTTGTAACACTTTTTGGTAATTTTGGAATGATAGTCTTATTACCTATGTACATGCTTGAAGTGGAAAACACTTCTGTTTAATATAAAGGTATCCAATATACGTAGTAGAGAACTCGTCAGGTATGGAATTACTGTCCCTGCATTGTTATTTTAATGCATCTTCTGTTTCAGAATACGATATATTCAGGTAGTCTAAGCTGTCTTTCTGATATAGCAGAACCATTAACAGGTTGTATGCAGCTATGGTATTTGAGACTCATTCTGTCTATATACGAGCAATAAAAGGTGGCCATACTTACTTCTTCAATGGAAGTTATGTCATACTTTACCAAATTACATCTGCTTTTCTTCAGTAGTTATACTGAATTTTCTTTACAAGAAGTTTTAGTAATTTATAGTGCATTGAGTAGATGGCAATGGCAGCACAATTTTCCCTGTTACACAGATATGTCTATGTTTCTCTGATCTAACACTAGTTTTGAGTTTTCCTTGCTGTAAGTTTCTATGCCTAGCTTTTTAAACCCAATTTATAATGGTTTCCTGAGTTGAATCCAGTTCACTTTGTTGTAAGTCAGGATTTTAAATTCTGCTTCTGGTATTATCAGTTTGTCCTTACCAGCAGTGCTTATAGTCCTTAATAACGTGATGTCTGTAGTAAGCACTCTTTAGTCCAAGACATAATTGTGTGGGTGTTCAGCTTAGCTATTCTATGAGTTGACTCTTTGTCATTTAATCTGCCATAGCTCCGTACTCATGTGTGGTCCATTTAGAACCAAGGTTCTCTTGACTTTTCAAGTTAGCATTAATATTTTTGAAACTTACAGCATTTATAACTCATACATTAGGTGTGCAGTAGTTCTTTAATGCCAAGAATGCAGTCTCATATTTATCACGAGCAGCAAGTGTAATAAAATACATAATAGCCATTTGTTCAAAGGAAGTGTATAACAGAAAGCATCTTCCTTTCTTGAACAGCTTGTCCTGGTTTCGGCAGGGATAGAGTTAATTTCTTTTCTAGTAGCTGGTACAGTGTTTTGGATTTAGGATGAGAACAAAGTTGATAACACACCGATGTTTTAGTTGTTGCTAGGTAATGCTTACACTAGCCAAGGACTTTTCAGCTGCCCATGCTCTACTGACTGAGAAGGCTGGAGGTGCACAAGAAGCTGGGAGGGGGCACAGCCAAACTGGCCAAAGAAA
>NW_008795125.1:684084-694662 GCF_000699145.1 Aptenodytes forsteri | reverse complement strand
GGGGAGTGAGCGAGCGGCTGCGTGGTGCTTAGTTGCCGACTGAAGTTAAACCACGACAGGATACTAATTTCAAATCTGTTGTTTCCACTCTATTTTTTTTCTCTATTATACAAGTTATAAAAGTATAAAGTTATACAAGTATAAAAATAAATTATTGGCATAACTGGTCTTTGCAAGAACTGTAATGCTGGATTCAGCTTTAGCAGAGATATCTGCATGGCATATTTACAATACAGTGAGTATAGAAAATATATTCTTTTTCTAAATTTCATTTTGTATGCAAAAAAGAGCAGTAGGTAAAATCTGGCCAAAACAATTGCTCAGTATCAGCATGCTAACTTCTAGTGAACTATAAAAAAGAAAAAGTTTGAATATCACTTGATAATTTGCACTACTGTGCATCACTAAGGCAGCTGAAAAGCTGTATCTAGTAAGCAAAATAAAGTAACATGAGCAGGGATTTGGACCAAAGGACAGACAGAAGTTCCTTCTAACCTAAACTATTCTTTGAGTCTGTGTTGTAACTTGTATGTGATGTTGTACTTTAATAAGCATCATATGTCTGTAAGATGTCTGAACAGTATTTCCTGAATGTTTTGAACTTTATTTTCTCTTTTCTTCTCATATTTAATGAAAATGCCATTAATATAAAAAATGAGGTCTGTGTATTTAACCTCAGACAAAGTCATGGTACGGTGTATCAATGCAAATTAAAAGGCTAATGAATGGTTCTAAACAGCTCTTGAGTATGTTTTGAATCAGTCTGTAACAGTGCTCTCGTTTTCTGTTATCTCAATTTCTATTTCTATTTTAATAAATAATGTAATTATAAGTTGTATAAGCTGTCAGTAAGGTTCAGTACAGGGAGGGGGTGAGGCAGAACAGGAGAGGGGGAGAACGACAGGAAGAATAACTGATGTGCTGCTATACTTCGTTAGTTACGTTCAGTGGCCTGCAGTTAATCTAGAACATACAGTTTCAAAATGCATTCAGTCATCATTTAAATATCTTTATAATTTAGAAGCCAAACTTTTTGCTCCAGTCATTAATTATTTATTTTAATCTTTAAACCATTTGGTATTAAATTGAATGTATATAAAGTTTAGAATTTTATACCTTTGTTTCATGCTCTTTAGATATTTCTAAATCTTTCTCATGTTCAACTATGCACTAAAAGCAGATCACATGCATTTTATAGACTGAGATTTACTTCAATGCATGGATTGGAAAATTTACTCTCATCATCGCATTGACATCTCTCAAATATTTAATTATTCTTTCAAACGGCTTGGATACACAGTCATGGTAGTGATCATGCCGGTATTTTACATAGTGGGGAAGTATCTTTCTTAATTTTACTTAATCTTCTCTCATCCATATGAAATAATCTTTTCTCTTTAATTTGTATATTTTAACCATAATAGAGAGTGAAACAATAAAGCATATTATTGGTGAAGCTGATGCATTACTTTGTGGTTGAATCATCATTTCCTAAGTAAGATAAGACCTAGTTTAATTATTCTTTATTTTACCATTTAGAAACTCTGAGCTTTAGCTGTTTGGGCTGAAATTATCTGTACTCGATAGCTGTCTCACTTAAAGTGCTTATGGACAGATTCAAGCAAAACACTTCAGCAGCTTTGAAGAATATGGCTTCAGGAAAATACATTCTTTTGTAGCCATTAAAAATAATCTAGCAACCTTTTTGATAAGTTCTAGCATTCTTGCACGTTGGATCAGTGACCTGAAATTTAGCAAGGGGATGAATATCTAACCAGATTCAGTTTGCAGAATTCCAATTTGCATATGCTTACTCACTTGTTTAAGAGGATTTAGGTTATAGAAACTAAAATCCCCGATAGCTTTATCATTATCTAAGCTGTAGTCTAATCAGAGCTTCTAGAAGTACTTCTCTCTCTTCTTCTTCTTTTCTTTTTGGGGGTTGGGGGGGTGAGAGCACTCAATTTCTAATTTGAAAAAAATCTACATTCAACAACCACCTTTAGATGAAATGTAGATGCAGTTCTGTGGTGGATAACCTTAGCTGGCTGCCACATGCCCACCAAGCCGCTCTCACTCCCCCTCCTCAGCAGGGCAGGGGAAGAAAATAACATGAGAAACTCGTGGGTTGGGATAAGGACAGGGAGATCACTCACCAGTTGCCATCACAGGTGAAACAGACTCAAATAGGGGAAGATTAATTTTATTTATTTCCAATTAAAAATAGAGTAGGATGGTGAGAAACAAAACCAAAACTAAAACCACCCCTCCGCCCCCTCTTTTTCCCAGGCTCAACTTCACTCCTTCATTCCCAACTCTTCTACCTTCTTCTCCCCACAAGCGGCACACGTGAAAGGGGAATGGGGACTGTGCTCAGTTCGTAACACTTCGTCTCTGCCGCTCCTTCCTTTTCACACTCTTGCCCTGCTACAGAGTGGGGTCCCTCCCACAGGATATAGTCCTTCATGAACTGCTCCAATGTGGGGTCCTTCCCACAGTCTACAGTTCTTTGAGAACTGCTCCAGTGTGGGTCCTTTGCATGGGGTGCAGTCCTTCAGGAACAGACTGCTCCAGCGTGGGTCCCCCGCGGGCCACAGGTCCTGCCAGAAAACCTGCTCCAGCGTGGGCTTCTCTTCATTGGGTCACAGGTCCTGCCAGGAGCTTGTTCCTGCGTGGGCTCTCCACAGGATGCAGCTTCTTTCAGGGCATATCCACTTGCTGCAGTGTGGGGTCCTCCACAGGCTGCAGTGTGGATATCTGCTCCAGCATAGATCTCCATGGGCTGCAGAGGGACAGCTTGCTTCCCCATGGTCTTCTCCATGGGCTGCATGGGAATCTCTGCTCCGGCACCTGAAGCACCTCCTCTGCTTCCTTCTTCACTGACCTTGGTCTCTGCAGGGTTGTTTCTGTCACATTTTTATCAGTCTTCTCTCACAGCTGCTTTGCAGCACTTTTTTACCCTTTCTTAAATACATTGTCACAGACGCACCACCAGCATTACTAACATGCTCAGCTTTGGCCAGCAGCAGGTCCTTCTTGGAGCTGGCTCTGTCCGACAGGGGGGCAGTCTCTGCTTGCAGAGGCCACCCCTGCAGACCCCTGACTACCAAAACCTTGCCATGTAAACCCAATGCAAACTCACTATATGATTTTTGTAGGAGCAAACCCTGCTCTGTCTTTTTAGTGAATCTGGGAATTGTCTTTTTTTGTGTTTCTTTGGAGGGGGGCAGTATTTGTTCTGAGTTTTTGGGGCTGTTTTTTTTTTTTTTGTGGTTTTGGTTTTCTTTTTAGTCTGCCCTAGTTTTCTTTTGGAAAGATATGGTTGCCTTGTGCCAGACGGGACTAACTGACCAAACTAGAAAGGAGCAGGATGAAGGATCACGGGACCAGAACCCTGGGTGGGCAAGAAAGCAAGCCACGTTGACAGAGAGATAGAGATAGTAGATATAGAGATAGTAGAGATAGAGAGGCCTCTCTGAAACAGCAGTGGAATGGAAGAGGTTTACCACTTAGATAATTGAGATACATGAGTTAAACCCCGTATAAATAATATGTGATGAATAAATAATTTTGGCATGGGTAGTAATAGTAATACACCATGTTATAACATCATTTGTCATAACATAGGGTAATAGTTGCTAGAGTGAGTAACACAAGTCACAGACAGGAGGATTTTGCAGGTATAGACCCCCACAGACAGAGATTTTGCAGTAGTGTGCTTGCTCTGCGAAAATGTCAACAGGCAATAGATATATGCAGCTAAAATGAAAGTTGATATTGAGGAACAAATATCACTATAAATGATAATTGTTGGTCTCTTGCTGCGTAATTCATGTTGTCTAATTCTAGTTGAGAAGTTCAGGGTGTTCCACCGTTTCCCATAGCTACTGTTTTTTTCAGTGCTGTGTAGGTATTTATTTTTACCATTCATGTTATTACTCCTGTGTGAGTGGATCAACACAGAGGTCCAGCATGTTTTGTTTGGGGTTTTTTAATAGGAATTGGTAACTGTTTCTCTACAGACTTTTTTTTCTTTGTTCTCTGACCTTCAGGTTGGCTGGGTGCTTCATCCTAAATGTGACACCTTCATAATAGATTTGTTACCAGTCTCTTTTTCCTCTTCCTACTGGCACTGATCTGACCAAATCCAAGGGAAATTTTAGAGTGTCCTTAAAATTCTTGTGCAGATATTCAAATATTCCTAAGACAAAAGCAAGCTGGGACTAATAGTCTTACATCCTGGCTAGATGTTTAGCTCAGCAAAATTGGAAAGTTTTAATGATGATAAGGTTACTACCTTAAAACCTTGGTGGTGTTGTATAGTCAAATGTATATTCAGAATATGATGCAGAAAACCATCATGGAATCATTCAAGGCATTGGAGGACAAGATTTATTAATTGTCATTAAAGAAGAGTTGCAGAGTTGGTGCAGGTTGAAAACATTGTCTGCCTTGATATTGTCAGTAAGAATAACATCAACAGCTTTGAAAGGTTCTACAGATGATATACTAGCTTCAAATAAATTCACAGTTGTCAGCAGATAAACTGTGGATGTGTCAAGAGGTAAATTCTGGATGATAGCTTCAATAGTCTTGAGTTTGGACTTCTATCTGCACACATTTACCATGTAAGAAGAAAAAGGACAGCACTATTCAGAACAGAAGAGTCAACAGTATATGTACAAGTCTGCTTGACTCCCATAGTGCCAGAAAAAATCCCCTGAAATAGTTCGTTTTCATTTATATGATCTTCAAAAGCATACTGATAGATGGAGGTGAAGCTACTGAATCTATTGAAACATTATGTTTTCCTGAAGATTTTTTTAAAGATGAGTGAAATGCCTTAGTCAAATCAGCAATGACACAAATGAGTTTCCTGCTGCTACTCATATTAGTAAAATAGTATGTTGCATGTTTTTATCATGACTTAGAGTATTTTGTAAACATTAAAGGACCACGTTCTCTACAGCTTCAATCTCTTTACGGTGTTTAACAACATGCTTGTATTTCTCTCATTGAAATCAAATGATTTAGTCTGTGGAAGAAAAACATTCTTATTTTAAAATGAGAAAAGCCCTATCCATTTAAATAAAAAGGATTTATTTAATTACAGAAATTATAGAATTTATGTAACTGCTAATAAATGGATTTTAGGCTTAATGCTACCTTAAAAATTATTTCAGATGTTTCTGCATGTGATTCTTACCATGTTCAAAGTGTACAGATTGCAAACACAGCTACAGCTGTTGCTTCCAGTCACTTATTTTCCTAAAAAAGAACTTCAAAGTCAAGAATTAGAAAGATATATTCAGAAGGCATTATGCAATTTTTGTTTTAACATCTTTCTTCTTGGAATATTTCTGTGTTTTTGGCAATTCTCTTGCAAATATTTTATTAATTAAGGACACTTATTCAGCTTCCATTCACATTGTTATTTCCGTTTGACAGGCCAAGCAATAACTGGTGGTCTAAGGGATTTTCTGTGTATTCTCGTTGGAGCTGTGCATGTAAAGGATCGCAGACTTAGATAAGATTCCGTGGTATTATTGTTCCATTTATTCTTTCTTGCTAGTGCCTAGTTTCTATAGTTCCATAAGGAAAGCTAACAGCATAGTTTTCTGCTATTAAAGGTTATATTAAGGGAGAGCTGCTGAAATTGATAGATGTTTTCTCTCTTTGAGAAAACTACTTTATTTTTTGAGGTGTAACTATAGCACTCCAGAATGTGGAATTTTATTTCAACCTTTAAAATAAAAATGTTGATAGTTGTATGAAACTTCCTTCAAATTACGCAGTGATCCATCTTTAGTCCAGCTAAAGTCAGCTACATTCAGGAAAAGCTGCCAGGAATTAGTTAACTATTCCCAAATGCAGTTCCTCCAGGCTGAAGTAGCTGTGTTAATGAGAGATACAAAGAGCTTGAAAATAGTAAGTGTTGATTGGCTAAAATATGTTTGACAGGCCATGTTGTGTAAGGTAACAAATAGAGCGGATATGAATTACCTTGGGGGTTTCCTGAGTATTAAACTATATTTTTTTATTAGTTCAGGCATCAAGTCAGACAGTGTTTTCATTTGGGTAGTACTTAAAATTTACTTCAGTCCCAAAGCATGTACTCAAAGATAAAAACATTCTTACGTGCTCCTGTAAATTAGGACTCAAAATTGTTAACAGGGTAAGCTATTTTTCTGTGGGTTCTAAATACTGCTAAGCATGCTGATAAACCTCAGTATACAAACTATTATTTCTGTTCATGCTTTTGACTGAAATTAGACTTAATGCCCCAGCTGTTTAACTCAGTTGACTTTTGAACATTCTAAATAGCTTTTAAACGAAGTGAATAATGGGAGATGCCAGCAAGGTAATACCTGGTAGAATGTTATAGAAAAGACAGTTAAAACTTAGAAAATAGTATTGTGCTACCAGAATTTTTAAATTATCCTAAAGACTGGTGTCCGTAAATTATAATATGTATTTTAAAGGGTTGTGGAAAAAATACCATCCTGAATTAAATTCTAAAGATAATTCCATAAAGAGAAGAAAGATACAACTTATAGTTGAGGATATTTGAGCATTTTCATTTATTTTTTGGACCAGTGCTGTGTTATTTCAATTTGTACATACAACTATCTTCTCCTTTTTCTCCAAAATATATGTACTTGAACCCCAGCTTTTGTGAATGTTTATGCGAATGAGAAGTCCCATGGTGCTATTAAACTGCTTGTGTGGATAGAGCATTTAATTTTCTAAACCTAAATTAAAAGAGTAACTTATTTTATTGGAGGTGTAGTAGTTATGTAAAGCCCCACAGGGCTCATTCATTAGCTGGGCCAGATAATTGCTAGCTGACTAGTAAATAACTTGACTTTAAAAGACAGAACATGGCACTGAGTAGGAAAAGAAGGAAGTATGTATATCCATAAAGTCTATAAGTACCTACAATATATAATAGAACACAATTATGAAATATTTCATGCATATAATAAAAACATTAGATAAATTATACAATAAAAATCATGCAGATATAACTGCTGTCCCTCTGAAAAATCTGTTGTCGTGGAGAATGGCTGTAACTAGCTTTTCCTTATACTAGAAATGTTGGGTATTTGTGATATACATAAAATATTACTTTCAATGGTTGCTGCCATTGTTTTCCCACTGCATTCTCAGAGGAACCTCATCTGACTTTCCCATAAGTGACCTTAGCCCCATTACCCTCTCTAAATTAATTATGCTTATTTTCTTTGTGAAATGCTCACAATCTGGCTCGTCACTTTACGTGATCAGGAAATGAGAAGTACCCTGACAATTGGCACAATTCAGCAAGGGTACAGAAGGTTACCACCACCTACATAGCAGGGAAAGAACAGCTGCTTCTTTTATAGATTCCCCCCCGCCACCCCCTAGAATTTCACTGACTGACTCTATACCCTTGGACAGGTGTTCTGTATAACACATTATACACTAAACATGTTGTGAATTCATACAGGGACAAGACCTGACTTCATACATAAATCCTCCTCCTCCTCTCCTTTTCTGCCTTTGCATACCTGTTTCTTCTGTAAGGGAGCCCAGGAGCACAAAGGTGCTGCAACACACTCTGATGTGTCTCCCACCTGGGGCAGTCAGGCACGGCTGGAGGTCCTGTGCAGTGCACCTTCTCATGGTTTTGATACAGACATTGTTCCAGCCTGTTTGTATTTGATCTCAATGCAAGATTCGTTCCCTACCCTCACACTTGCTATTTGCTAGAAAAATAGCCATAAGAGCAGGTCTTTCTTCCCTATCTTTTAGGAAAACAAGCAAAGAAACATAAAACCAAACCAAAACAGACATAAAACCTATTGTGATCAGAATTGAGGCTAAATAAATCACACTAGTTGTTCTGGGTAAGAATAGTGGTTAAGGTGGAAATTCTTTTATATATCTGGCATTCCCAAGACATGGAATCTGTAGATGAAAATCTGATAGTTAGAATGAAGCAAGGGTATTGATAACCTTTAAAATATAACTGCAAATCACATGACACTGGGCTCTTTGTTCTTTTGGAAATGAAATTCCATCATATGTTTATAAAAATACTCATGCTTTAACAGTAGCCATTAATAAACAAAACTATTTCCTTTATTTGAAGATACATATAAACATAGTAATATTTAGGAGAAGGTATCATATGTTAGGTAATTCAAATTGCTTCCTGTTTTGTTTACTGGTCATAGCAATACTTAAACCTTATTACATGTAAATGTGACCAAACCTCCAATCTTTTCCCGTGTAAGCTGGTAAGCATAGTCTAAGCTCTTGCTGAAATTGGTCCATAACTGTTTGTCTGCTATGTATCTTTAAAATTCTTTTTCTTGAATATACATACTGTGAAGACATATGGCATAGATAACCAATTGCTTGTACTATTTATCATCCTAATTGACACAAAGAAATATATGTTCTTGATTCATAAGTTATTCATTTTTATTTTCCTGCTTGCTGCTTTTTGAGTACTTTTTCTCCTTATGATTTAAGTTCTAATGTTCAAGATAAGATAGATGATTATACTATTGCTGGTTTCTTGTGCTTAGCGAGCAAAAGTTGTATAAATATATAATGGTATCTTCTCCTAGCTCTTTGAATAAGCAAGTCCTGCAGTGGGAACACTGGCTCGGCAATTTCACAACCAAATTAGATATGTAATGTGTATTCAGTAATTTATATATAAATTGTACATACCCTTGTGTTTCAAAGTGTGATTATATAGATTTTTCCCCATTATCTTACAAAATCCAGTGTGTCAATATATGATGGTGAATGTTTGTAGCTTTTGACATAGCAAATCCAAGTATCAGACAGCCAGCTTCATTCTTTTTGAATTACATACTGAAACTCTGTTTCTTTTCACATACTAGTATTTAGTTAATCCGGTATGCTTTGTGGCAACAAAGAGCATGTAATGAATTCAATGCAATTTTACTAATGACAAAACAAATCTAGTTGTCTGTCATATTCCCATTTCTATGGTCAGTGAAACAAAAAACGGGCATTATTCTAAAATGCTGTTAAAGTAAAGAGGGATCGGTCTTTGCCTGGTACTTCCTTGAAGTACTACAGATTTTGAATCTCTGCTGAAGTGATAGCAAGTCTTCAGTATTGTACTTTTCCACTGTGCGCCAGTGATCTCTTTTCTTTCCAAATTGTTTTCTCTTAGAAAAATCACATTCTTATCTTTTATTTTCCCTTCAGTTACAGGAGAGAAAGGATAGACAAGTTACCTCTTCAAGCCCTAACTCCAGTGTGACTCTGTCAAAATGCATTTGTGTAGTAAGTGACCATTTCTTTTCCCCAAGGCCCATTTAGTCACCTCCAGAACGTGCCTGTCCTTCACAAAGACAGAGGATAAGAGAAAAAGAACATTCCTATCTTGGTATCCCTATACTGGTAGCTACTGTCACTTTGGGCTCTCCCTTCACTGCATCACTGATTGGAAATCTACAGAACCCTTCAGTGAGATACACAAAAATAACACAAGGATAATTTAAAACAAAATGAGATGGTTACCTTAATTTTCTGTCTATTTTTCTGTTATTTTTCCCTTCATTTGATATGTTTTCTAGATATTTCTTGTTAGAAAATATGTTGGCAATTATAAGCTCCATTCAGTGCACTGCGACCACAAACATCAATTTTGTATGACCAAGTTTCCAAAATAATGAGTATCCTGAACAGTCTCAACAGTAGTTAGTCTTTAAAAAAAGTTAGATGTCCAACATCACCAGAAATCATGCCTCCTTTTACTGTTAATGTCCTTCTAGGTGAAATAATTTCTGAAAACAAAAATGGATTTTTTTTTTACCTCTCAAAAGCCTTAAACCTCAAAAGATCATGCCTGATTCATTATTAACACATTTAACAAACAAACTATATTTATGCTTAGAGTTGCTCCTCTTTTTTTATGACTACAAAGAAAGAAAAGACTATCTAACAGAAATAATATTAGCATAAGTGTTTGGTTTTTTTTTTTTTTTTTCTTAGGCACAAATAGCAAAAATCTTTTGGATCCCAGATTTATAAGTTAGTGGTAATGACCACAGGAAAAGAGAAATTCATCCTAGCCACCTCTTATTGTAGCCAACATGAACTGCAAATCTCAAAAAGCTGAATAAATCATAAAAGAGAACATAAATCAAAATGTAAAAATACAAAGTAACCAAAATATAAAATAAAATACAAAAATGTGCTTAAGCAATAAGATTACTTTTAACTTTTCAAAGGTAGTCATTATATATAATAAACTTCTTCCAAATGCTTATACTATGCAATATCCTGTAGAAATAGTGTTTCCACTAAAATACACTCTGTAACAACTTGTGCTGTGAATTGCAACTTTGTTATACATGTGCATTATATGAAAGAATGTATTATAATTAGTAACGTTTTTAGCCCAACTAAAACATTAAAGCGGTGTACTCATACGCACAGCTTTGTTGGTAGGAATTCAAGCTATGTTCCAAGAGGATAGCCCATAATACCTTTTATTTCTCTTCACTATTTGGTGACTCATACTGAAATTTCCTTTTTTTTTTTTTT
>NW_008795125.1:679409-684016 GCF_000699145.1 Aptenodytes forsteri | reverse complement strand
TAATCTTAAACAACCATAAATAATTTCTGTTTATTATAAATGAATTATCTACAATGAGGGACTAGTGCGAGTTTATCAAGAAATGAGACTTTGTAAGGCTCTGAACCTAACTTCTTAGGAGTTGTTGAAACAAATATGCAATGCAAGGAAGCTGAAACAAGAGTGGTAGAGCTAGCAGTAAAAAATGTGAATATGAATATCATTTGGCCCCTTAGTGACTTCAAACAAAGATTAAATAGTGGTCTTTCCTAAAATCGTGTTATTTAAAATGTGATTATCTGACAAAAGCCCAGTAAGCAGTACTTTTTTTTCCTGTCTGTTTCAAAGGAAGTTTGATGACATTCTCTAAACAAATCTAAAAGCTATTTGCACTTCAATCCAAAAAAAACAACTATCATTTCTGCTCCTAAGGAAAACTAAGTAATGACACAAAAAAATTCTGTTTCAAATTCAGAATTGAACTGATGCTAACATGAAATTTACAGAGAGTATAAAAGTGGTGTAAGCAAGACGTGCAGGAAAGATTAAAATAATAAAGGAAAGATTTGCTATAAATGTAAATAGATATGAATGGGGTTTAGGGATGGTTTATTTCATTTAAAACTCTCATTCAAATAACATCTTGTTCAACTTAATTCCATTTATGAAAGCAAATGAAATATAAGCCTATGGATGTAATCTCTCACATAGGATAAAGGAAAATAGTAATTTTTTTCCAACTAACTCCTGTAAAAAATTATACTCTGCGTAAGAATTTTTTGAATGCAGAATCAGTTCCTTTAAGTCTTCCTAATAGGTAGAAGACAAGGTCAGCAAGCTCACTATATCAGGTTTGCTCAGCTACATATCTGTTTAAATTTGACAAAAACCATGGAAACTCTTGCTATTTAGGATAAAATAACAATTAGAGAAAGCCATTGGCCCAGCTACATCAAAATAGTAGCCCCAAAAAAGAATAAATATAAGTACGTATAAATACATTTACTGTCTAGCATATATTCTATGAGAAAACTACATTAAGTTACTTGATGTAATCACTTGTTGAAGAACTAGTTTACAGAATACGTTTGTTTTCCCAAATGAAATGTGAAGTGACTTAGGCACTTGGAATATTATTAATCTACCAGGACAGCCTAGGAAAACCTTGTATTTCTTTAGCAATTAAAAACTGAGTGGTTCTGTAGGTTTGACATTAATAATCTCATCAACTTTGAAGATAGGATGAGTGAGTTTGTGTCTTCTTTGGGATGTCTTACGTTCTTTCTTCAGGACAGCTTTAACTTTTATTGGAGGTCTGTGTTCTGGAGAGAGTTTGAACCTGTTTTTTATCTCTTTTTAAATTATGAATTATATTCTTCTTTTACTAGAACTGTATGAATAAATACAAATAAAGCAGTAAGAAATGTTGATGTTTGTTGTGCTTTTTGTTAGATGGTTTTGTTTTATTGGTTTTGATTTTTCTTTAATCAAACAGAATAATAAAGCCTTTCAAATCTCGGTGAAGTCTTTTTTTAAACAATCTTCAACTCTTTTTCATTTTCTTGTTGAAATGGAATGTTCTTTATTTGCTTTTTGTCACAGTTCAATTGTATTCAGAGCATTAATAACTGAAAGCTTTGAGAAACGAGGTGTATGCTGCTGACAATATGACCCTAGAAAAATTAATTGAGTTAAAATCAAAACACTTGCTGTTTGTTTGTTTTTTTTCTCACAAACTACCAAATGTGAAAACATAAAAAAAGTGGCAGCAAGACCTTTAAAGAGAAATTTTCAAACTATGGTTTAGGGAAATTTGTTGCTATTATTGTTACACGTGATAAATTAATTTTGTTTTAAGATTTCTGTCCTTTTTATAGTTAGGATCTTTTGTGAAAGAAGTTTGTGAAAAAAATATTTTGTACTGAATTTCCATTACCTATGTACCATATTTCCTGTATTTGTAGATGATGAATGCATTTCTAACTTTCATATCTTGAGCGCGTTTTCTTTACAAGTTTCTAAGACATAACAGACTGCATCCAAGGGTGCTGAGAGAGCTGGTAAATCTCCTTGCAAGGCCACTTTCTATCATCTTTGACAGTTTGTCGAGCTTAGGAGGGATCCCCGAAGAGTGGAAGAAGTTGCATGATCTTCAACAAAAGCGAAAACTTGACCTGTGCAACTGCAGGCTGACCTTTATTTCAATTCCTGGGGAAATCACAGATCAAGTCCTCTTGGAAGCCATTTCCTGGCACATGAAGAAAGTGTTTGGGAACAACTAGCATGAATTTATCAAGGGTAAATCACACCTGACCAAGCTGATTGCTCTTTTATAATAAATTACTAGGTTGCTGGACAAGGGGAGAGCAGTGGATGTTGCCTACCTCAACCTTATCAAGGTTTTTCACTCTGTCCACTCATCCGGAGTTGGATATGTGAGTATAGTGTCCTGACTTGGATGCAAGAATACTATAGGAGATAACCGGATGGGTGAAAAAAAGAAAACAACAACAACAAAACCCAAACAACCCCCCCAAAAAAAACCAAAACCAAACAACAGGTTGGATGATAGGATAGAGGGTACTGGTTAATGGATCATACCGTACTGGAGGCCAGAAGCAAGAAGAGTACCACAGGTCTACTCTGGGATATTCCATATTGTCATTGACTGTGAAGAGGCTATGAAGTGCACTCTCATCAGATTTGCAGATGACATGAAATTGGGAGAAACAGTCGAATATTCTCAAGAACAGTGCTGCTATCCAGAGGGACCTATACAGGCCAGAGGAATGGGCCTACAGGAGTTCTATGAAATTCAACAAGGGCAAGTGCTAAGTCCTGCACCTGGGAATGAATAACTCCTGCCTACGGTAAAGGCTGGGGAGCGGCTCTCCAGAAAAGGCCTTGATGCCCTGGTGGACAGCAAGCTGAGTGTAAACCAGCAGCATTCCTTGGCAGCAAAGAAGGTCAAAAGCATCCTGGGCTGGATTAACAGGAGCACAGATTAATGGAAGTGATTATTTTCCTTTACTTGGCCCTCCTTAGACTCCATCTTGAATAGTCCATCCAGTTTTGAGAGAGACTGATTAACTGAAGTGAGTTCAGTGGAGGGTTGCCAAGGCAATCAGGGGCTGGAGCACTTGCCCTGTGAGGAGTACCTGAGGGAGCTGAGCTTGTTCAGCCTGTAGAAGTAGGATCTAATATCAGCCTGCCAGTAGCTATGAGGAGGTTATTGAGAATACAGAGGCAGGCTCTTTACACTGGTACATGATGGGAGGATGGGGGAACAATGAACATGAGTTAGAACAAGAGAAGTTCTGACTGGATATAAGGAAAAACTTTTTCCCACACGTACAGTCAAGCAGTGGAACAGGTTGCCCAGAACAGTCTCCATCCTGGGAGATTTTCAAAAGCCAACTGGATAAAGCCCTGAGCAACCTGGTCTGATCTCAGAGCTGAGCCTGCTTTGAGCAGAAGCCTGGCCTAGAGACCTCCTGAGGTCCCTTCCAGGGGACCTCAGGGCAGGGATCAGGAAAGCCAAGGCACAGCTGGAGCTGAACTTGGCTAGGGACATGAAAAATAACAAGAAGGGTTTCTTCAGGTACATAGGACAATGAAGGAAGATGAAAGAAACTGTACCCACCCTGACGAGCAAAACGGGAGACCTGGCTACAACTGACATGGAGAAGGCTGAGGTACTTAACAACGTTATTGCCTTTGTCTTCACCGGCAGGTGCTCAAGCCATGCCACCCAACTCACAGAATCCAAAGGCAGGGACTGGGAGAATGAAGTACCACCCACCATAGGAGAAGATGAGGCAGGGTCAAGACCGTCTAAGGAACCTGAATGTGCACAAGTCCATGGGACCTGATGAAATGCATCCGAGGGTCCTGAGGGAACTGGCAGATGAAGTTGCTAAGTCACTATCCATCATATTTGAAAACTCGTGGCAGACTGGTGAAGTTCCCCACGACTGGAAAAGGGGAAACATAACCCCCGTTTTTAAAAAGGGAAAAATGGAAGACCCAGGCCGGCATACAAGGCCGGACAGTCTCTCCTCTGTGCCTAGCAAGATCATGGAGCAGATCCTCCTGGAAACTATGCTAAAGCACATGGAAAATAAGGAGGTGATTGGTGACAGCCAACATGGCTTCGCTAAGGGCAAATCATGCCTGACAAATTTGGTGGTCTTCTATGATGAGGTTACAGCATTGGTGGATAAGGGAAGAGCAACTGATGTCATCTACCTGGACTTGTGCAAATCATTTGATATTGTCCCATGCAACATCCTTGTCTCTAAAATGGGGAGACATGGATTTGACAGGTGGACCACTTGGTGGATAAGATATTGGCTGGACGGTCGCACTCAAAAAGTTGTGTTCAATGGCTCAATGTCCAGGTGGAAACCAGTGATGAGTGGTGTCCTAGGGGTCCCTCTTGGGACCAGTATCATCTTTGTCAGGGACATGGACAGTGGGATTGAGTGCACACTCAGCAAGTCTGCCAATGACACCAAGCTGTGTGGTGCAGTCATCACGCTGGAGGGAGGGATGCCACCTAGAGGGACCTTGACAGGATTGAGAAATGGGCCCATGTGAACCTCATGAAGTTCAACAAGGCCAAGTGC
>NW_008795125.1:665509-679253 GCF_000699145.1 Aptenodytes forsteri | reverse complement strand
ACCTGTTGGAGTGGGTCCAGAGGAGGGCCATGAAGATGATCAGAGGACTGGAGCACCTCTCCTATGAGGACAGGCTAAGAGAGTTGGGGTTGTTTAGCCTAGAGAAGAGGAGGCTCCAGGGACACCTCATAGCAGCCTTCCAGTACTTAAAGGGGGCCTACAGGAAAGAAAGGGAAGGACTCTATCAGGGACTGTAGTGATGGGACAAGGGGTAATGGTTTTAAACAGAAAGAGGGTAGATTTAGATTAGATTATTAGGAAGAAATTCTTTACTGTGAGAGTGGAGAGACACTGGAACAGGTTGCCGAGAGAAGTTGTGGATGCCCCCTCTCTGGAAGTGTTCAAGGCCAGGTTGGATGAGGCTTTGAGCAACCTGATTTAGTTGAAGATGTCCCTGCCCACGTCAGGGGGGTTGGAACTAGATGATCTTTAAGGTCCCTTCCAACCCAAACCATTCTATGATTCCAGCTTGAATTGTCCTATGAGGTTGTGAAATGCATATTGGTGAGAAATGCTTTTTGGAAGATCCCTTCATGCTTGTAACTACCAGTGAAAGTTTAGGACAGTATGTAATTTGAGAGACTATCATAGCTGTAACAATTGTAGAAATAGAAGAGAATCATTCAGATACCTTGCAGTTAAGTCCACTGAGGTAAATTGTTATTTGAGTATAGAGAAGTTATTTTTGCATGTGTGTACATAATGTGTATATATAAATGTGTATGTATGTGTATATATACTTCTATATTTATCTATAGCCTCCTTTTGACTTTGGGCAATTCTTTTTGTGTCACTGCTCCCTTTTTTTGCCATGTCATTGGTTCATCAATTTAAGCTGTATTAGAAAATGGACAGTGTTTACACAGTGGATCCTGGTCTCTGTTGCTAGTTTTACATGCTCACGTACTACAAGTGATGTTTTACTTAGTATTATTATTGCCTAAAATTTTACAAAATAAAATAAAGTAGTAATAGTTTTCCTCATATTCTTTTAATTTCAAGTACTCTATACAGAGAGCTCTGATTTTTCTAAGATCCTTACACAGAATTTCCTCCTTAAGAAGCTGGAGTGTAGAATCAGACTCAGTGATGCATTTCAGCAACTGTTGTTATGTAGATGATTTTCATTTGCTTATAATAATGTATAGTTATTTTCTAGATGTGAGCATATACCCACAGGGAGTTTGTTTTATTCTTCTAGAAACAAATTCCTTATTTATTTCAACAGAAATTGAAAAGGAAAGCTGTGGGGATCCTGGAACACCGTTGTATGGTATCAGAGAAGGGGATGGATTTTCTAACCGTGATGTTTTAAGGTTTGAGTGTCAGTTTGGATTTGAATTGATTGGAGAGAAATCAATCATTTGCCAAGAAAACAACCAGTGGTCTGCAAACATACCAATCTGTATTTGTATGTACCAAATCTTTTTTATTATTATTTTTAATACCTAACATTATGATAAGTTTTTCCTTATATGTAATAATTTGTGTGATCAATTGCAGAGTTAGCACAATGCAGTTAATTACACTGACAGGATGAATTTACTTTTGTCCAGTGGTGGGTTTGCCTAATGATTATTCCCAAGACAGGTTCTAGAGCTGCTAAAATATTGTTTTCTTTTACTAGCAACTGTTAAACCAGTTGTCTTTATGTGATTTGATGTAATGTTTTATTATTGGCTTTTTTGTAGGATTCTGTAGATTTTATGTGGTACGCTTTTACAGCTATGTGATTTGATGTAATGTTTTATTATTGGCTTTTTTGTAGGATTCTGTAGATTTTATGTGGTACGCTTTTTACAGCTACTCTTGTAAATTAATATATTTCCTCAGATTAGAAGTTGCTGAATTGCAATCAAGGGTTTAAATTATTTACCTTTTTTTCCCCATGTATTATATATTAATATCTTTTAGCACTTAAGTGATCATAGACATTTATAGCTCTTTTCCAGTTACATTATACAGCATAAGTAAAACCAATTTTGTGATACGTATACATGGCAACACCTTTCTTAACATTTCCACTAAAATAGTACAGATCAAATATATTCAGAGTGCGAGTGCAGTCAGTTGCTTTCATCCCTGCAACTCAATTTAATATGGCTTAACTGAAATGGTTGAATATAAAATATTATCCTGGTAACAACAAAACAACTCTGTTGTCTCTTTGAGGCTAGTTAATTTCTTGTGCTTCTGTGAGAACACCAAATGATAAGGGCGCTATTGACTTTGCCTCTTTAATGTGTTCAGTGAGAAGTCTGCTCATCTAAACAGTTCCCTAAAGGAGAAAATGAGTGGTGCCAAGTGATTAAGGATTGTTGAACATGGGTAAATTGTAAGGAGTGCTGTGGGCTTCCAATGCAACAAGGATGTTCTTTATTACCTGGGGGGTCTTCTTGGGAGGTAGTTTTATTGAGGGCAAGGGAATAAGAAGATTAAAAAAAAGAACCTTCTTTCTGGCTTCACAGATCATGACAAATACTGAATTATTCAGTTGACATAATCAGCAAGTTTAAGGATCTCTTACAAAAACTTAGTAATAAAATAAATCCTTATTGAAATGTTTTATTCTATTATCTAATTTCTTTCTCTTTTTTTGGCAGTTCCTTGCCTTTCCAATTTCACTGCACCAATGGGAACAGTTCTTTCACCTGATTATCCAGAGGGATATGGGAATAATTTAAACTGTATCTGGACAATAATTTCCGACCCTGGGAGCCGAATCCATCTCTCTTTTAATGACTTTGACTTGGAATCTCAGTTTGACTTCCTTGCAGTTAAAGATGGTGACTCTCCAGATTCCCCCATAATAGGAACGTTTACTGGTGCTGAAGTTCCTTCCCATCTTACCAGTAATGGTCATATTTTGCGTCTGGAATTTCAAGCTGACCATTCAATGTCAGGCCGTGGATTTAACATCACTTATAACAGTGAGTAATAGTATTTTTTAATGTATGTGTGTGTTTTGCTTTCAACATACAGTTTAGTTTAGGAGAAATGTATAAATATGTAAAAATTATGTTATGGTAATACACCTTCAAACAAATCCTGTATACCTACAAATATGTAATTTAGGTGTTTAGACACTTTCAAATACAGTGTTAGGGCTGAAAATATGTGTATGTTTATTATTTATGGCATTAGAGATCATCATGATGGGAGTGTTTAGAAGACTGACAAATCAGGCCAGTTTCAAATTGTAAAACAGAACTTTACTAAATTTGCTAACAGCACACTTTGTGCTGCTGGTTAAATCCTACATAATGTTAATCATCATCATTACATGTACAAAACTGTTACTCTTGAACACTCATATGCTAGTTTAGTTGTGAATGTATATAATACACTGGAGCTGATGGCTGCAGTCCATGCTAGCTCCTAGTCACCATGGTTAATGTGGGCAGCTGTAGGAGCTCTTTGATAAGAGAAGTCAAACCACAATGGGCTTGTCTTCTTTTTCTCTGTTTTACCTTCCTTATGGCTGATGATTTTAAGCTATTTTTCCCACTCCCAGAAAAGGAAGCCTCCTCTTCTCCTGGTACTACTTACCTTGTTCTTTTTTGTCTTGCCAGTCATCCTTGTGTATTCAGGAGGATGTCTGGCCTATTTGCAGACCCTTGTGCTTATCTTGTCTCTTGTTTAGCAATTTTTTGCTACTTGGATGCCTTCTATGTGCAATTACACCTGTCTGTCTTTGCCCTTTTGATGATCAAATTGCTCACATGCTTATATGTTGTGCCTGGCTACACCATTACAATGTTAAAAAGAATACTTACATGGTGTTGTTAGTTACTCTGGTTTGGTATGCTTGTATATAGGCTGGAGGTAAGTTCATACTAATTATATACTGATTAATACACTTTTAACTTACAGCTTTAACAGCCACAGGGAGAGAAATTTCTAGACTGCCATTCAGAGCAACTGCAGTAAATAGTGGTTGGGCTTCTGTCTTGAGCACTCTGAATTGTACCTACATATTTGTAGCTTCTGGAAGGGAAACCAGCATCTTCTGTCACCTTTTGTATTTAGTTTATCTATTACACAGAAACAGAGAGTTTCCCGTTAAAATGAAGTTCTGTGTATTTCACTTGCTTCTGTCCTGGGGGAGGTGAAAAGGCTGAAACTAACCAAAACCATACATAGTTCCAGATTTACTACTTGGCACTACATTTACTGACAGCATAATAACTGAAGGTGACATTAAATATCTTCCCCAGTACTAAATACCATTAGCACTTATTCAACTTACTTTTTGCTGGCAAAATCATTACATTTCTTCTGAAGGACATAAGAAGAACTGCCTGTGTTGTATTGCTATCAAATTATTTGGCATTTATCCCACACCGAAGTCCAGGCAGGATATATTCCCAGCTAGGGGGGACGTGATGATGCAATATGTAAGCCCACAGCATGAATAACACTGCAAAATATAGCATGAAGCTGTCCTGGGAGCATATGCAAAATTAAATTTTGCCACCTCAGCAGTGAAGTGAGAAGGATTGGGTTTAGCCAAGTTGTTCCTTTTGGGGAGTTGGAAGGAAATGGGAAGGAGAGGAAATGGCTGACGTATCAGGCTTGCTACTATGTGTAGAGGATGGTAGGGATAAGAGAGTGGCTATTGGGGGGATCATCATATCCTCCAGCCAGAGCTGCCCCACCTCACACATTTGGATTTTTTTTTCTTTTTTTTTTTTTTTTTTCTTTCTGATGGTAGAGGTAGGTAGCAGAGTAGTTTTCCATGCCAACAGGTAGACTAAATAGGCAAAAGATGATAGATATTTTGATATTCCCAAAAGTCTGATGTCATGAGTAACCAGTCCCATTACTGTCTTTCTCCCTAACACCTGAGAGTATGATAATTCCAGAGGCTTACTTGGAATGTAAGTGGATCTTCAACTGCATGATTTGAAGGAGAGCTGTATATCCACATCTCCCCTTCCCAGAAGAATGTATTACATGCTTGGCTATATGAAAAAAATAGTCTTTATTGTTGAAGATGTTTTACCCTGAATAAAACAAGAAGGATCAATTAAACCAAAGAGGAAATGAGATTAAGTGAGCTTGGTAATTGAGAGACCCAGAGTCCACATTTTTCTCCAAGGAATGTTAATAATTAATATTATTTTCATAGTATTGCAAGGACTAAATTCCCCTGTGGCTCTCTACTTTTCTTGCATCATAGTTCACCTCCCATCTTTTTTTTCTCTCTTTTGTTTTGCTTTGTTTTAGGTTGTCAATCTTTCAGAGAAGTGTTTCTTAAGGCTTACCTTGAACATTGCTGTCTGAATAGGAAAGAGATAAGCTGACACCAGATTACTGCGTAAACATTCTTTTTCTGATATTGTCTTATATTTCAGCTCCCAGCCCTCTATCTTAGCTGCTTCATCCCCAGATCATTTCTCACAAATGTAGAATGTCAGCATGAAGAAAATGTGGTGTCTTCTTATTGGTTTCTGTAGCTACCAGTCATCATTGCAAACTAAACTTTGAGCTGTAGCTAGGTATCTTAGTACCATAACTAATTATTGGAAAGTCTGGGGTTATCCAGTACCATTGAAATATAAAATCAGTTATAATGAAAATGAGACATTGAATCCATATTTCTTAACAGAAGTTATAACATTTGCTCTATGTTTTCTTCTGTTTCATGTCCTTTTAACATTAATAAGAGTTCTGCTTACTTCTTTAAGGTTTCACTGTGGTGTGCTCAATGGTGTCAAGCCTAAATCTAGTGATGAGAAAAAAAAAATATATTGGAGAGTCTAAGGCAGTCTTGGATAAAAATTAGTCCTCTGTATAAATGGATATCCTCAAGTCATCCCATTTTGCAGAACTAGAACTAAATATAGGTCAGTTAAAGTAGGATTTACAGTAAAAATGAAAGATGCAGATGATTAGCATGGAATAATCCTCATATTTAGTTTTTATTTGGAAATACAACAACTCATCAAACACTGTCAAGACTTCAGGTTTAATATTTCAGTGCCATGTAAATATACTTATCAGAATAAATTCTGGTCCTTTAAAAAATTTGCAAATTTCCTTGTGCATGTGGTAGTCTGGTTATGATATCTCTCAATTAAGAGTCACTTAAAGTGTGCACTGATAGTACCAAATGGTACAATTTTAATTTTTATAAAGAAGTAACAATGCAGTATTAACTTTTACCAGTTGTATAACGAAACCCGCTCACTCTGAAAATAATTATTTTGAAGAAGTTTTTTCTATGTTTGAGCAATTTAACACATCTGTATTTTTATTTCTTTTTATGGGTGTGTTTAAGCTAGAATGGAGGTGTGCATGTGTTTGTTAAACTCTATAGTTAAAATCTACTTACCAAAGCAAAAAAACCTCCAGAAAATGTGTCTAATCTTTCTTCAGTAAAGACAGCTGCAATCTGATAAAATTCAGAAGTGATCTTTCCATAATAAATAGTTTAAAGCCAAGAGAAAGGATAAAAAAGGAATTAATATCATTTTCACTCTGTCTTGGCATTCATAAACCCAAAGTTAATTAAAAATATCTGTTTTCTGCTAACACTCCAGCTTATATATTTCAAAGCTATCAATCTCTTTTTGCCGCCTTCAAGAGTAGAAACAGTGTATCACAGGAAAGGTACAACACGGTCAATCTTTTCTAAAAAGAATGTAGGCTAATAATGTAAATAACTTCATTAATATTTTGGAGGTATAGGATGGAGACGAATAAAACTGAGTTACTAGTACATAACCTGATTTTTAAATAGTATTTCTCAGAAACTATTTTTATGCCATATTTATTTTTATTACGGCAACATATGTGGTCTCAGATAATTAGTCTCATTCCAGTAAAACTAAACATAAATTCAAATTCTGTTGGAAGTAAACAAAAATTAGATTTCAAATGTCTCATCTTTGAGTTACTTCACTGAGTCTGACAAAGATTTCTAATGAGTTAAATTTTGGGACAAGCCCACAGAAATGTGTGATTTGAAAATGGATGATGCAGAGAATGTTCTAATAACCAAAGGAATAGGAATTCAAAAGGCTGTGATTTTCAGCTTGGTAAGATCCTTGTATTGGTTTACTTATATCTGGCTATGCACTACTGTTGATGCAAAAAGGGGGAATGAGGCAGGAGAGTGCTTTACTGGGTACCACAGAACACAGGAACATAGCAACATGAAATTACATTGGTTTAAGTTGCTATAGAACTGTATACTTATACCTGGCTCTATACCTGGCTACTTGCTTCCAGTTTATATCCCAAACCCAGGAGCCCTTAATGACATTTCTGGTCTCTGTGAAGGTATTTATAAACTCAGTCATCCCTTAATCTTCCCTCTAGTAAGCTATATGCATTGAACTCTTCAATTTAAGGGAAAGTCTGAGTCTTTTATCATATTTGTGACTCCTTTATGAATGCTTCCCACTTTATCTACATCTTTGTTCAGTTATGGAGATCAGAACTAGACACGGTATCTGAATATGGTCACATAAATGACAAGCAATGAAGTTATATAGTCTCTCTGCTTCAGTCTGGATTTCCTAGATTAGGTCAGGCCAGACAAAATGCACACATTAATTGCTATGCAACAATTGGAGCCATGTGAAGAAGAATGGATATTTATTGCCTGTGACAGAGTTAAGGCAAAGAAGACTACAAAGTCGTGAGTGATTATCTCTATCTCCCCTTTCCTCACTGGTAGAAGCAGGGGTTGTCAGTGGTTGGGAGGAACCGTATCAGCTCTGGCTGGGAGAGTTTGGTCCCAGGTGTTCCTGGAGGTCCTCCATGGGCCGGCATTCCAGAAGCCAGAGTCATGCCAATCTCCCTTCAGGCTGAGGTGGATTAAATTTTTGAGGTGGAGAGCATCTTCCAGATTGTTTGATTTTTGCAGTTGGTGGACTGCTTTGAGCTGTTGCTCGTTTATCAGGGTGTAGGAGGTGCTGGGCAAATATTTTTGTATAAGTTTAGATCTGCTGTTTCTGCCAGTTATGCAGATTTTTTGTTGCTGTTTTCATCACAATTGTTTAATTGTGCTTTATCTAGCAAAAGTTACAACCCCATGAACTACATAGCAACATGCCGAAGGTCAAACTGTGGGCCTCTGACATCAGCCTAATTACTCGAGTGATTTCAGCTCGGTAGACCCAGACATTGACAATCCCAGATGCTGCTTTTATATCCAAAGACTGCTTTAGTCTGTTTTATTGCTGTGATAGGGTATGTCCATCATGGTGTATTTTTTCTGGCATTCCCTCCTGATAGACTTTTTCAGTCTCAGTACTTCCCAAGAGAATTCTTCAAATGCTTATGTACTATGCAGAAGTATGAGTTTACATGTGACGGTACTGAATAACCTACTAGTTGTTTGCGTAACTTTTGACAAACTTTCACAATTTTTTTTTTTTTATGAAGTATCTCTTTATTATTTGATAATCTCTTAACTTCTGTTTCTTTTTTGATATTTTCCTCTGAAAGGGTTACCTTTACTCCAAAGCCATTGCTAGTATCAGCTAAAACTCTTCTTAGGGCAATCTACCAAAACAATTAATCACACCAGTGGACCACTCCTTTCTGGCCCTATTTCCAAGGACCTTTCAGAGCAGACCAAATGAGTTATGGTTAGCTTCATTCTGCCTTCCTATCTCTTGAGATCTCTGCAGTTCCTCCCCTTCACATGTTTTTGATGCAAAATACAGCTTTTAACATCCTTCTGAGTTAATATCAGAACTGAAAGTATTTCACCATCACCCTGTGCTATGATTATGCTGCCTGGCTTTTTTCCAGATACTACTTAAAATACCAGTACAGTCATGGTGGTTGATGAGTATAAATGACAGGAAAACTGGATCTCCTCTTTACATGTAATATTGCATAAGGAACTTTTCCATGGTTTCTTGATATATCGATGATGGGTAAAATATTAATGTTAAGGATATACACCTGTGTTCTTTTCAGTTTAAGGTTTGTATATAATATTACAGCTCCACCATGAAGCAGAGTGACTGCTGTTGTTGGGAAGGATTGTCTTTCACTCTCTTGCCTCCCATAGCCATCCCAGTACAATCGCTTCCATAGGAGCAGCAGTAGCAGCCACAACTCTCAGTTCCTGAGTTGAAATAGAGCAATGAACCAATTTTGCAGCCTTGATAAACTGGTGTCATACACAAGCAAGCTATACCTGGAGGCAACGTTTATCTGCATTTACAGATAACAATATTGAAAATCTATCTCTGTGTTGTCTGAAGCTAGTAAGAAAAACAGACAATCAATCCCCTCACTAAAAGTGATGACTGTGCATAAAGTATTGGAAAAGTTTTTGCAACCCCTATGAAAAAGTATGGGATTGCATCATTTTTTAATGCCATCCTCAGTTGGTAGACAACTATTCAATGAAAGCACTATTTTCATTCCCAATATATGTAGCATTTCCTAAGTTAAAATGTCAAGAAATGAATGCTTTCTCTTGTCTGTTATTATGATTCTTAATACTTCTGTAATGCAACATCTGAGAAATTTTTCTGCTAAGTTAATGAAATGCTACTTTTTAAAAAAATTCATGGGGGAGCTTGGGTATGTTTTGTCTAGCAGACACTTGGTAAAACTGCAGAAAAATATTGTGAAAATTTTCTTTTTAGGACATAGTCCTTTCTGATGTTGCCATATGTAGACATATTTATAAAGATATAATTTGCAGTCATCACATCTGAGGAAGGTGGATATTGTGCTGGTGATATTTGTTCTCACTGAAAAATCAACATTTTTTAAAATCTAAGATTTATGTGCAGTATTCTTCTTAGTAAATAAAATATCAAAATATAATAAATAATTAATACATATCTTTTAATGATATTGCTATAAATACAACTTTGCTCACTTCTGGTAGGAAGATGAGCTTGCTTGTTCTCTCAGTGTAAAGTGTATTCTGTAGTAAAAGACATGGACTATCTTTGTTATAGTATCTAGATATGTACAGGGAAATTGTAATTTTTTAATTTGCCTGTAGATAAACTTGAAATTTTGGAAGGATTTGTACATACTAGGAATTTCTTTGACCTTAAATATAGTGATATGGTTAGTTTCAGGTTTTCTTTCTTTCACCAACATCACCCCTTTTGTAGCTGTTCACCAGCTCTCAGTACAGAAATAAAATAGACTATGGCAATATCGGGCACACTGAGGTCAGTATGGCTTGAATGGATGTGACGGTGAACTGAAAATACAAAAGATGACTAAAGCTGTTATATCATAAATGCTGCCCTGACCTTCTGATGGATGCTCCTGGCCCGTTGTAACATCGGATAGGATGGGCTGTTGGAAAGGAGAACTTAGTCATCACTGAAATCTGCCAGCACCTAGCTGTCCAAACTAAGATTCATGCTGGTACAACTTTATCGTATTTTGAGCAATTTTTTGTACTGGTTTACATTTTCTGCTGTTGGTCAAGCTTTTTTTTCTTATTGTTTCCTAATATAAATAGTTTGTTCTTACTAGCAGAATGAAATCCTAAAAATGTCATCTTACTTGCAAGAGTTATCACACTATTTCCTGTCCCCCCCCCCCCTTCTTTTTTTCTTTTGAAAAGCATTTGGACATAACGAGTGCCCTGATCCTGGAGTGCCAATCAATGCTCGGCGTTTTGGCGACAACTTTCAGCTGGGGAGCTCAATTTCTGTTATATGTGAGGAAGGATTTATTAAAACACAAGGAACTGAAACAATTACTTGTATGCTAATAGATGGAAAAGTAATGTGGAGTGGACCTATTCCTAAGTGTGGAGGTACGTATAATATTTCTTTCTGATTCAGGAGAACTTGATGTAATGTCTTTTAAGTTGTTACCAAATGAAGTTCAGATTTTTGCAAACAGATAGCACAAAGCTCCTGTAAAACCTAGTCCTTAATAAAGGAGCCTAGTGAGGCATGAGCTTTTATTATAACCCTGTCTGCAGGAGTGAATTTTTCTCATAACTGTTATAAGAACAGAAGGAAAACACACAAAAAATTGGCATAAACATCAGTGATGCAAGCACTGCTATATAACCTCTGTAACAATGAAGGCTCATCTAAGAAACTTACTAGGACTGGAATGGGAATAGTTTACGCTATTCATACTTTCAGATAGCTTTCATTTGGCACTAGTGGAACTACAATTTCCCAAAGACATTTTATGCTTGAACGGATCACTCCTGCCTTTTTTTTTTCTTTTTAAAGCATGTATTTGTCCAATTTGGGAAACTGTTTAAAGCAATGAGTTTCAGTGCTAGCAGTACACCAATAATATTCATCTCTGCATTTTTGAATTCCAGTCCAATCAGTATCATAATTGGCCTTGTCAATACCTAGGAGAAAGAGATAACAGGGAAGAAGAAAATAAGAAAATTCTTCTGGTTTCACTGAACCTTATTTTAGTATATTGAAGGTTTCTGTTCTTCAACTTCAATATTTAAATCTCTTGTTCAACTTGTCACTCAAGGTTCTTAAGCAGTCAAGAGTCTGGGGTTTTTTTTTGGTTTGGGTTTTTTTTGTTGTTGTTTTTTGGTGGTTTTTTAAATTATTTTCACCCAGTTTCGTATAGAAGGTTTTCTTCAAAATACAGCTATTGACTTCCTACTTCAAACATGAACAGTTTAAAATCATTTTAGTGCTCAGTGATGTTTGCTGATACAATATTAGATTAGAATGAAGATACTGATCTCTTTTCAGGTCTTTGGCTATGGTATTTAAAACCATTTGAGAGGTTTTAGCTCTCTGTTGCAGTGCTCATGTTTCTTCTATCCACAGTGACACCTAGGCTGGGGAAGATTGTCTTAGCAATTGATCTTCCTATTTATAGAAATTAAATATTTCCATACATCACAGCCTCTAAAACACAGTTATGCATATTTCCTTGGACTTGTTTACACTAACAGATATAAAAATATAATCTTTGCTTCATTAATTGTCTATATTTTAAGATCTCTTCACCTAAAGGGAAAAAAAAAAGAATTCAGTTACCTGTAATGATTTTTAAAAAAATACATGATTTAATCAATAATGATATAAACTCTGATATATGGTTTGTTACTTTCTATTTTAAACAAAAGCTTAGCTCTTATTTTCACTATGTAACAGCCTTCCTAACAAAATTTGCTTAATTTTAAGACATGAATGTGACTCTTTGTAATACACTTTGCATCCAGTTTACTTTCCGTGATAAATTATTATTGTTTCACTGATACAAGATGGATCAGTTTCCCTAAACAAGATTAGTATAGGCTATAATGAACTTGCTTTATTATAAGGTTCATGGAGCTGTATAACACTGCTAATAAAATATAAAGTTGCACTCTCAATGTTACATTAAAAACTTAAATTAATGGGAATATTCTTAAATGTCAGTCCATACACAAGATAATCTGATCCATAGGTGGTCTGAGACTCTAAATGGAACATATATTGGAATCCTAGAGTTTGGCACACTGGTATATTTGAATTAGATATATCTATCAACTGTAGAATTAGATATATTTTTAAAATTTAAGGTAAAATTTGAAGACAAATGAAAAAAATTTTAAGCTAATAAATTAATTTGGTCTGTTGGGATGTTCAGAGTTTTTATTAACTGCGTACACATTTGCCTGTAACACACAGTCATTTCATATAAGGTGAAGTTTGCTTGCCCTACACACACCTCATACTTTCATTGTCATATATATCAAGTCAAAGGCATGAACTCCACATACTGACTAGGAGACACTGAATGTGACTGCTATGCAGTTTCCCTTCCACTGCAGAAATGTTGGCTATTACAATATATAGGAGAGAACCATTTAATAAGAAATGTGGTGCAGATGGATAGGACCAGCATACTCATTTTTCAGGGCAATCCTGACCAGCCTCTGCTGGGGCTTCCTCCCAGCCCTGCCTATGGCCCAGGATCCCATTTCAACTTAGCTTGGGGCTGTTGGTCCCTGCCCCAGCAATGCCGCAAGAGTGCTGATCTCCAGTCCTATTCTCTGCTGATCTCAATGTGCTCACGGGACTTCCTGGTTTGACCTCAGACCTAACCCATGAAATTGCATTCATCTGATGGTCACTTGGCTGCCACCAGACCCTTTTTCTGTCACCAATCCAGTCCTGTTCACCTTGCTCAGCTGGAGTTGGATGATGCCCTGTCAGTGAGGGCACTAACTCTGCCTGTGTGTGTGATGATTCTTGGCTCCTGGCTTCTCTTCTCTAGTGGAGCAGCCCTGCTTTTGCTGTTGGCTGTTGCTTTTGAATTTGGGATTTCTGTCCTTGTGCTTTTCATCTTTTCTGTGTGAGGGTTATATGGAGGATTTCCCCATAATCTCTTGTAATATTATATTGTTGTACCTGTGCTGCAGCTCTAACCCTGGTCTTCCTGCATAACTCTTGTAATGCTTAATATCCTGTTGTTCTGTAGCATGGGTGATAACCTCTTGAAAAAAGGGTCTAAAACTATGAATCTACAAGATGTTCAGTGATTAGCCTGTCATCCTCAAAGATTTCTTCATACTCATGTATGGAAATTTCCTGCCTCAACCCCAGCACCTTACTATACAAAGAAATAAATAGAAACAACTTTGTAGAATCACAGAATCACAGAATCGTTTAGGTTGGAAAAGACCTTTAAGATCATCAAGTCCAACCGTTAACCTAACACTACCAAGTCCACCACTAAACATGTCCCTAAGCACCACATCTACACATCTTTTAAAAACCTCCAGGGATGGGGACTCAACCACTTCCCTGGGCAGCCT
>NW_008795125.1:659976-662726 GCF_000699145.1 Aptenodytes forsteri | reverse complement strand
ATCCATTGCAGCACTCCAGTTGTGCAAGTCATCCGACCATGTTTCTGTGAGGGCAACTATATCACAGTTTTCCTGCTGCACAATGGCTTCCAGCTCCTCCTGTTTGTTGCCCATGTTGCGTGCATTGGTGTAGGTGCACTTCAGTTGGGCTATTGATGCCGTCACCTTTTTGGGGGAGAAACCCTAATTCCTATGTGACCATTCTCAGGTGCTTCCATGGTTTCTAATACATCCATAACCCTTGCGTCTTTGCTGCCACATGGATCTCCATCCCCTACCTCCACTGAGATGGCAGACCAAAGGACCTCGTGAGCACACCATCCCTCAAACATTGGCATGCGCCCCCAGGCTTAGCAAGCCTGGTTTTATCCCTTTCCCCTTTATCCTTTTCCCCTTGTGAGAATTCTTATATCAGGCTAAGATTGCCGTTCGGTATTTGGCATAGACCTGTGTTTGACAAAGAGATTCTGGTTGATGACAACCTCTAGTTATGTTATATTTCTAGTGTTTTGTTTTTAACACACTGACAGTGGGTATGAATCTGTCAGGCAACCATCAACTAGAACTGGAAGAAAGAACAGGGGCTGAAAATCAGTGTAAAAAAGGTCAGGGAAACAATCCTTTGACAAGATGACTGAAGAGTTTTATTTTCTGAAAAATGAGGCTCTTTAAGATAAGCCCAGTCACCCAGCTATTCTGAAGGGAAAGACCCCTGAGTCTAGGAAATCAGCATGTGAATGTGAAAGTCAAATAAAAAATTCTGTTAAATCTTGCACTGAAGGCATCAGGAAGTACATAATCGGGGGAAGGGTAAGAAAGATTTGATTAAAAAAAAAGAAGAAAACAACAGCAAAATACTATTATTGTCAGATCCCAAATACAAAGAGAAATTACTCTGCATTTAGGCAATCTTATAATGGGCATTATTTTTAAAGAAATATTCATAGGAGTGTTTTTGTGAGAGAGTTACTTTTTTGTATTCCAAAGATAATCGTTAACAGTTTCATGTAAATTTTGTGAGAAAATGGAGCTTTGTGCAAGTTTAGCAGTACTGTATTCTAACTATGGTAGTATACTGGCTCAGAATAAGGCCATCTGGTATTCCTATTCTTCTTGTTATATTTTGTAGTTTATAGGCTCCGTATGTATTATGAATATGTATAAGTGGTTATATACACTAAAATGTAGGGATGACGAATGCTGTAGACTTAACCTTCTGGTTGCTGAGGTGAATATGAGTTTCAATACCTTATTATTTGACTGGTACTGTTTGCTGAAGGTAGCATGACAAAGGGACTTTAAGGTAAAAGGTGAGAAACACTACTTTAAAACCATCAGTGAGAAAGAAAAAAGATTAAATCTGCATATTTAGAAATGTTTGCAACAAATTGAATTCTGAAATTCATATAGCTTTTAGAAACCCTTTTTTTCACACAAAGTAGGAGAAAGATGGGCTATTATGTCCTTAAAAATATAAAATACCACTTTACAACAGTACATAATTTTAACATAGGAGCTTGGTAATCTCCTGAGAAAAACAAAGATCAGACAAACGTATGATAATTCATGATCTTCAGTTCGAAGGTGTGTCAAAGAAAGCAAAATTAATCTATTTTTGTAATGGAGAGGTCCAGAATAATATAGACAATGGTATGTACTGTGCTGCTTTGTCAAAATGAACAACAGAAATGCTTTGCAGACTGTATTAAAGTGAAAAAAATACAGAAATTTAAGAAATAGCCATGTGTTTGGGGGAAAATGCTGTATATTTCACACTATTTTTAGTAGAGACACATGCCTGTCAACAGTACAGTAAGACCTTTCCAAATTCTTTGTGATATATAGTAGCTCATTTATTTTCATTGTGTAGCCTTGTATGCATAATGTCCACTGGAACAGTGTTGTTATGAAACTTTATGGTGCAGCTTTGTCTTCCTGCAAAGTAAGATGCTTCTGCTCTCTGTCTAAATGGATACTTGCATGATACTAGTAATCAAGAAATTTGAGTGTTTTCTGATAATTAAATACAGCCACCGAGGCGAAGGGCTCCGGAGTGGAGGATCACGCCGGGGGACCCTTCCTGAAGCAGCAAAACCGTGGCAAAAACCACAAAGGCAAAAGCACAGGGGGTGAGAGGGTGCCCCAGCCTCCCCATTCCCCGGGCCGGAGGAGGGAGCTCCTGACGAGCGGCAGCTCTGACTCAGCGTGGGCGGGGACAAGAGGGGTGGCGGCCAAACCCCCTCACATACAAGAGCAGCACCCAGGGAGCATGAGCGACCCAGAGCGCGGTGAACAGGACGTGGCGCATCAGAACGGCGTGGCGCGGCAGTTTACGCGGCAGGTCACGAGGGAGGTCGTGCAGGGAAGGTGAGCAGGCAGGGCGCAGTCCCCCTCCTGGCCTAGAGGCCAAACTCAACTAGTATTGTCGCCCTCCCAGAAGAGGACCAGCTATGGTTTCCACTCGGCCGAAAGCCGTCGCCAGAAGGAATGTGGCGACCCAGACGGAGCTCACACGCAAGCATACAGCTGTCCAGGTCTCTGGCTGCAGGGAGTGCCTGAGCCTGTCAGCTGTACCGGAGGGCAGCAGAGACACCACCTGTGTGCGGTGTGACCAGGTGGATGATCTGCTCGGCCTGGTGGCAGAGCTGAAGGAGGAAGTGGAAAGGTTAAGGAGTATCCGGGAGTGTGAGAGGGAGATAGATTGGTGGAGCCACACCCTACCATCCCTGAGGCTGAGGCAGCAGAAGGAG
>NW_008795125.1:646345-655686 GCF_000699145.1 Aptenodytes forsteri | reverse complement strand
GACATGGTTTAGTGGGCATGGTGGTGTTGGGTTGACGGTTGGACTCGATGATCTTAGAGGTCTTTTCCAACCTTAATGATTCTATGATTCTATAAATAGTTTTATTGGTGATGGGACAGAGTATACCCTCAGCAAGTTTGCCACAACACCAAACCAGGAGCAGTGGCTGATATGCCAGAGCGTCATGCTGCCATCCAGAGGGACCTCAACAGGCTGAAGAAATAGAACAGGAACCTCATGAAGTTTAACAAGGAGAAGTGCAAAGTCCTGCACCTGGGGAGAAACAACCCCATGCACTAATATATGCTAGGGGCCATACAGGTGGAAAACAGCTTTGCAGAAAAGGCCCTGGTGGTCCTGGTGGACACCAAGTTAAACATGTGCCCTTGCAGCAAAGGCGGCTAATGGTATCCTGGTATGCATAAGGGAAAGTATTGCCAGCAGGTTGAAGGAGGTGGTCTTTCCCCTCTACCCTGAGTACTGGTGAGGCCACACCTGGAGTTTCTGTCCAGTCCTGGGCTCCTCAGTACAAGAGAGACATGACATACAGGAGAGAGTCCAACAAAGGGCAGCAAAAATGATTAAGGGATTGGATCATTTCTTCTATGAGGAAAAGCTGAGAGAGCTGGGACTGTTTAGGTTGGAGAAGGGAAGGCTCGGAGGGGGGATGTTATCAATGTATATTAATACCTGAAGGGAGGGTGCAAAGAGGATGGAGCCAGAGCCAGGCTCTTTTCAGTGGTGTCCAGTGACAGGACCAGAGGCAATGGGAAAAAACTGAAACACAGGAGATTCCATCTGAACATCAGGAAATGCTTTTTCACTGTAAGGGTGATCAAGCACTGGCATAGGTTGCCCAGGGAGGTTGTGGAGTCTCCTTCCTTGGAGGTTTTCAAAAGCTGTCTGGTCATGGTTCAGATCATGTGCTTGTTTAGGTAAATGCATAAATAAATTACTACTGAAGCGGAATTAAGTTCCTATCTTTTTTTTCCTTTTTTTTTTTCCTAGTAAACAAAGTCCCTTACCAATTCATTATGAAATCAGTTTAAGGCCATCCCTTGTCTTCACTGGCAACTGGATCAAGTCTGTACTAAATCTACATGCAGTAGTAATTTACATGACTCCATCTTTGCAGCAGTAACGTTATGTCCTCATAGAATCATAAAATGGTTTGGATGGGAAGGGACCTTTAAAGATCATCTAGTCCAACCCCCCTGCCATGTGCAGTGACATCTTCCACTAAATCAGGTTCCTCAAAGCCCTGTCCAACTGACTGTGAACACTTCCAATGATGGGACATCCATAACTTCTCTAGGTCACCTGTTCCAGTGCTTCACCACCCTCATTGTAAAAAATTACTTCCTTCTATCCAATGTAAATCTATGACCTTTAAAGATCATCTAGTCCAACCCCCCTGCCATGTGCAGTGACATCTTCCACTAAATCAGGTTCCTCAAAGCCCTGTCCAACTGACTGTGAACACTTCCAATGATGGGACATCCATAACTTCTCTAGGTCACCTGTTCCAGTGCTTCACCACCCTCATTGTAAAAAATTACTTCCTTCTATCCAATGTAAATCTATGCTTTCAGTTTAAAACTGTTATCCCTGTCCGATCACTCCTCAAAGCCCTGTCCAACTGACTGTGAACACTTCCAATGATGGGACATCCATAACTTCTCTAGGTCACCTGTTCCAGTGCTTCACCACCCTCATTGTAAAAAATTACTTCCTTCTATCCAATGTAAATCTATGCTTTCAGTTTAAAACTGTTATCCCTTGTCCGATCACTACAGGCCTTGATAAAAAGTCTCTCTCTGTCTTTCTTGTAAGGCCCCTTTAAATATTGAAAGGCCGTAATAAGGTCTTCCCGGAGCTTGCTTTTCTCTAGGCTAAACAAACCCAACTATCTCATCCTTTCTTCACAGGAGGTGTTCCATCCCTCTGATCATTTTTTGGCCCTCCTAACCTCCTCTAACAGGTCCATGTCCTTCTTGTGCTGGGGATCCCATAGCTGGATGCAGTACTCCAGGTGGGCTCTCACAAGAGCAGAGCAGAGGGGAAAAAATCACCTCCTTCGAACTGCTGGCCATGCTTCTTTTTGCACAGACCAGGATACAACTGGCTTTCTGGCCTGCAAGCACACATTGCCGGCTCATGTCCAATTTTTCATCCACCAATATCCCCAAGTCCTTCTCTGCTGGACTGCTTTCAATCCATTCATCTCTCATCATCTTCAGAAGGTCTCCTGACAGATCTCATTTGCTTTGGAAGTGAATATTAAAGTGTTTTAATAACACGCCAAAAGTTTTTGCTTGTTAGAAATAAATAACAAGTAATTGTTGCATTCAAATAGTTACAAAATCCATACACATAGTGTATAACTCACTTTCAGTGCTTTACTAAGATGCTTTATTCAACAATAAAAGAAAACCTTAAGCAAAAATAAAAATCTGTCTACATATAGATGCCTATGATGTAAATAAATATGTGTATGTGTCTAGTGAGCCTGGCAAAGAAACATCCTTCACTCACAAAATGAATTTCAGGGGAAAATTTCCAGCTTATTTATGTCAGCTGTGTATGAACTTTGAGGATTGGTGAAATCCAGAGTCATGTGGTGTATTTGTTTAGAAAAGTGTCCTAAAACTAAAAGCAAACAAATATGTTCAAAAACCAAAAAAGAAAAGTCAATCCTGTAAGATTTTTTTTTAGAAAACATGTTTAGTCCCTGAGGGTTCAGATCCTGAGAAGCTCACCAAATCTAATTTGGGCTTGATCAAATCCTTAATTAGCAATTAAGCGAAGAGGCTTACGAGAACAATAATTCTATCATACATTTATAGTTCTATAGGCTAATGTATTTACACCAATATTCATCAGAACCAACAAAGTATTTAAGCATACTTCTAACTGGAGAAATTGTATTTTCCTAGTGTCTATAAGTTACCATGTAGCCTACTTGATTATTATGTATAACAAAGTTTATATATATACACACACACACACACTCTGAAGTTCATGTTCTCCTCTAATTATTTGTACAGATGAACAAATCTGACTCTTGGCACATATCCTTGTCATGTGCAAGAAAGAAGATTAAGCTGACAAAGATCCTTAGCTTAATCCTGGTATCTCTTCATTCAAACCCAAGGCACCCAATCCTAACACTTTCTACTGCAGTTTGCAGCTTAGAATCTGCTCATTGATACCTTTTACATCTCAGCAGTGTTAAAAAGTTCTGCTCTCCAGAATACAGTGCCCTCACTCCAGGAGTGGAATTGGTATGGCCAGAACGTTTTGTGGAAATATAGCTATAAGAGAGTAAATAATTGTTTTGAGTCCCCTGAAAACCATCTCCTCCTCCATGAGGAGATATAATGAGATATAAGACTATTGCTTGATAAGCTTCTTAAGCTGAACCTGAAGAATCCACTTACCCAGTTAGTTCAATTCTTATTTATATAACACAGAAAAAATGGGTAGTTTTATTAGGACTTTGTCTAGAATAAGGGATATCCAGTGTTTGATACTGTGTTGTTGAGAACTCTTTCACAAATAAATCTTTGTTCTCATCCAGGTTGCGTCAGTGCACATCTGTACCACACAACAGATGGTAATGGAAAAGTGATGTAAATGGTTCAATTTTACTGTCTGCTTTGTATGATTTAGCACTGTCCACAAAAGGTGCTGCCTACTTCTTCATGGCTGACGTTTTGGGGAAGCAATGAATTTTGCTTCTGCCTGCTTGTGTAAGGCACTGAAATGTATGTTGCTTGTTTTCTTCTTTGCCTCACATAGAGAACTTATAAATAGGTCTGATCAAAAAGATTTGTGACAGAAAAATGAGTTTTAATGTAAAGTTTGAATTGAATAGCTAATGCATTCTGCAGATTTCATTTTCCATAAAAGTCAGCAATTAATGAAAATAAAGAAATTGTAGGCTGATCATCATTTGAGACTGTGTTCACCAGTTTAAGAGGATGCTGTATGTAATGCTTTCCTCTTTTAAATGCTGCTTTGTTGACCATCATGGAAAACATATTTGTTGAAGAAAATAAATAACATATAGCTTACATTTCACAGGTTCTAAATTATAATCTGTTATGCTAAATAAGGCTTTACGTGTTTATGCTGTTGTGGTAGTCTAGTGAAAATCAACTCTTATACGATTATATTTTTCTTAACTTTCTTTTTCCCTATGATAGGGCTTAACACCTTATCAGGTCCTTATCATCTTATATTTTCATCAAAAAAAGCTTGATTAGATTTCTTCATAAGGTTGCAAGTAATGCTCACTCAGGCAAGTCAGAACAACTGTGAAAAAGCTTTTTTTACAGTATTACTCCTAACTCCCTCTTCTATACTTAAGATTCTAGGTAATCCATTTTAGTTGAAATAATAACAACAACAACAACAACAACAACAATAATTTTTAAAAAACAAGTTAATGAATATCCCTACTTGCAACAGTTTTTACTGAAGTAGCTGGATTCCCTAAAGGACAGCAATTTGCAAGCACTTCAGTGAGTGAAAAAGTTTAGTTTAGAGTCAAGTATTTTACAAATTATTTTGTCCCAGGAATAACTAAGTGAAATTAGTTATTTGATATGTAACATTGTAACTCAAGGAAAATATATCTTACTCTGCTAGAGGAAAATATATTCAGAGATCAGTTGCTTTTCTGTCGTCTCCTGTGGATCAAGGAGACTTTTGTTTTGTATATTTGTCTACATAGGTATGTTTAGTATATTCATATATATGCATAATACACATATATATAGATACATAGATACGGTCTTTTGCGGATGTTTACACTTGTGCTGAACAATATATGTTCAATTTACCACACTGAATATGAATTAAATTCATAAGATGTCCTAGATATTTTAAATTGCTAGAAAAAAGTTATGATTTGTTATGTATTTTAAAAATGCTAATACTTCTGGTGATGGAATTACTGCATTTCTTAGATGTCTAGAATTCAAGATAATTCTGTGGATTAATTTCTCTGTTTAGGGAATATCAATCTCCTACTGAAAACAAATAAACAAAAACATGCCAAGCACTCCCACGGTCTTTTCCTCACCCATCCATACTGCTGAGAAGAAGATGATCTCACAAAAGTCTGATGACACATGCACTTGGCTTTACATACACATGTAGGTCCATCAGATGTAATGGGTTTGCATTCATGCATGACATTAAAAACCTGCACAGAGCTTTGCAAGACTTAAACCTAAAAGATCTGTCCTTTAGCAGCATTGGTCTCACTGTTCTTAGTCTTCCCACCTGTGAGATTATACTATCTTTGGGATAGACTAGCACTCTCCATAGCCAAAATCAGCATCAAACATGATTATTACTTCTGAGAATCTCTCTTCTACCCTGTGACTAACTGTCTTGACACTGATCAGCTAATGGAAACTTCCCTCATTCTGTACCAGATTCTCTTCAACTATTTAAGGAGAATTGTTATCAAAGAAATGCTCTTCATCTTTGTAATACCTACAGCTGTGGAGATTATTCCTGTAATTAATGTGTCATTAAACCATTGAAAAACTTTAAATATGACTCCCAACAACTTTGGTTTCAATTATGTTTTAATACAGTTTTCCTAGCTTAAATTTACTCACTATCTCTGAGAGAAAAAACTACATGTTATTTCTAGTAATTCTGCTTGCAGTTCTATATATTACAGTATTTAATATGTTTGCCAAATGCTTCAAAAATATCAACTAATCCTGTAAGGATGGTAAGTATGTCTTTTTCATGAATGAGGAACTTGAACTGCCAACATGACAAGCAAAAGGTATGTGGTATGACAGTGGATTCATATCCACTAATATCAAATAACAATTCACTAGTTTCTAACTTGATACTCAACTGAAACTTTCACAAGTTTTTTAAATCTCTCTGCTCACAATTAAAAGCAGAAGTAATGACACTTTATAAACACTATGTTTTGTTGTATGTCCTTTATTACAGGAAAATAGATTGAACCTGTAACAATACAGTGCAAAAAACTTTTTCAGAACTTACTGAACAGTTTATTTTATCCTTTTAAGGTTTTAATTCACTTGTCTCCATCTAATTCTGAACCTCACAGAGTCTGTCAGCTTTGAAGCCTTGTTCATCTTCCTGCAACTGGATTTTTTTAATTTGTTCAGTATAGATGTCCTATATTGAAAGTGGTAATTGTGAATTACATATAATGAGTCTGTGTTGTTATAACTTTCTCTTTGTTTCATTTTTAGCTCCATGTGGTGGGCATTTTTCATCTCCCAGTGGAGTAATCCTCTCTCCAGGCTGGCCCGGGTACTATAAAGATTCCTTGAATTGTGAGTGGGTGATAGAAGCTGAACCAGGACACTCTATCAAAATTACATTTGAAAGGTCTTGGCTATTATTTTTCTTATTTAATATTTTCCAGTTTTTACCCAGAAGCAGGAGTTTATTAGCTCTGTCACAGCATTAATTTGCACTATGTCTAAAATGAAGCAATTGTATTATCAGGTAGGATTTTCCAAAACACCTTAGTGCCTTCAGAGCATAAATTTTATCTTTAGTGCAATTTCTACTTTGATGCACTGAAAAGCTTTTGAAATTCCTACCCTCTTGCATATATGTAAATCTGTCTGGCCCAGTTAAAAATTTTGTCTAGTGTTTTGGTTTTTTTGACCTTCACATCCTTTCTTTCTGGATTTTCTAAGAGGAAGGGAACAGTTCTTACTAGTACACATTTCCTGCAGAGTGACATCTTAACATTACATCAGTTTATCACTTGCACAGTAGTTTATTTTCTTTTAATCTCCCATCTTCCTATCTTCCTATGGCTTCTGTCTTATGACATTGCATATGTGTGAGGTTCTGCATTCCATGACTGTATGCTAAAGTGTTCCTGTGCCATGGAGCCAGAGACGTAGGAGAAAAGATAGAGATCTACAGACTAAGCGAATAATAACTATTAATTTTTGTGATTTCAGAGGTTTCATAACAACTTTTTCATATTTTGTTTTATGATTGTGCATGTATACTCTAAAGAGTTTACTCCTGTTGTACAGGCACTCCTGTTGTACAGGCATAGCTACGATAGGTAATCTGTTGGATTTTTGTTACAAATCAGTAGCTTTTTAGGCTGAATTGAAATGATAGAAGTGAGAAATGTGAGTGCCATTCTTCTTTGCAATGAAGTGTTTATCGTGAAGCCTAATTATGAGTATTTAAATACTAGGGATGTTAATCAGGAAACTACTGATTGGAGCACTAGTCACATTTGACTAATGAGTATGCACTGTGCAACAGGTTATTCTACTCATAACCTGACACTGCATTGAGTTGATAGGGTGTCTCTTAGAAACAAAGATGAATGTTGTAAATATTAAAAGCAGCTTTATCTGTTCAAATAAGATTAAAAAAGTGTGCGTCACCTCTTGTGTTAAAGTTTGTTTCTCTCCTGTCTGCTTGAATGAATTTTTGTGAGTCCTCCATAAGAATAGACCTCACATAGTAATGAAGCCATCCAGGTTAATTTAAGAATAGTGACTAGTTAAGTGGGAAAGAACATTGGAGTGGTCTTACATGAGCACAAAGTATTTTTTATTCAGTTTCCTGTAAATCCCTACTGTTTTTTCACACCAGGGAATAACCAGGTGATGTATATGTAAATATATCAGATAAGTTGATCGTCAAGAGGAAAGGTATTCAAGAAAAAAATTATATAAGCATCACCCTTATAAATTAAATTTAAATTGATCACTTTTCTGAGCCAAACAACCAAGCAAAGGCATTATACATAATCCCCTCTTCAAATGTCTTTCAGGTCATCCCACTAAAAAACTGTCCTCAATTTCTTTTTTCTTGGGTGCTTACTCATTTTTTTCATCTCCTTATTTTTCTGCTGTTTGTGGTGTTATATGTACTCTTTGAGCAACAAGTACTTATGAGAGGATTTCTGTTATGTCTTTGGAAACTCAGCTTAATTTCATCATGTCTTGACTGGACTGGTAGTTACTTTATGTTTATGAGGTCAATGCCTTCTTACACTTTCTGTCTTAAGTATGTTTTTGATAATGTAACTAAGAAAGCAGAGCAAGACTAAATGATCTGTTTCCAAGATTGCTTCTGTTTTGTTTGGATTAGTGGGAAAAACAAGTACTGGAAAAAGCAAGTTATTGCCTAGTAGCTTTTTAACAACATATCATTGTGAGTTCATGTGGGAACTAGCAAAAAAAGAAATTTTCAATTCTCCTGCTTTTAGGCTTATTATGCTTCATTTCTGTAATTCCTTATTACTTTATTTCTGTGCTCTTTTCTATGTTACTTCATAGGACTGGGACATGGATAAAAGAAAACACATGTTTTGGAGGTTTAATTTGGCTTCTCATCTTTCACCAGACTCCTCTAGATCTTTAGGCTCAGACTCATGGGACATAAATACTGAATTATAGAGCTCTTCAGTACATTGGCATTAGTCATGCAGTTCCTTGAATGGATTTCACAAAGCCGAATTAGGCATCTAAGTGAATCAGAGAGAGAATTAGGAATATCTGAAGGGTCCTTGTAGGATCCTGCTGTTAATTGTTTCTTTTTAATTCTGAAAAGGTTTTTCAATAATCCATCAGAGAATCCGTTAAAGCAGTGTGATTGATGTAAGGTCTGTCATAGCAAGAAAAAGAGAAACCACTGTCAAAATACCAAATAGGTGTTTGGGATTGCTGATACCATCTAAAACAAGACAAGCAAGGAGATATCTAGCAGCACTGTCACGCTCAGCTTTTCCATGACAGAGAGAGCACACATGCTGTCTCTAAACAGGCACTTTGCTTTATAGTGCTTTCTAAATAGGATTTTAATTTTTTTTTTGCCATAACTTCTGCCACCACTTTGAACTGAGCCTCAACTGGCACAAAGCCCCTGGAATCTCAGAGCAGACTTAAGTAATTCTATCCCTGCTTATAGATGATTTTAAGGGTACATGCTCAGAGTATGATTCTTTGATAATATAGTGTCTATATAATATATAGATATATATAGATAATAATATTGATAGATAATATAGTACCTTGATGATATTTTTACCTAATGGAATGGATGTAATAAAAGAATGCATCAACATATCCTCTACATAAGTTACTTAATTTTTCCAAAAAGAAAAATAATTTTGTGTTATAAAATAGTATATGTAAGTAATATTAATCTTTTCTAACTGTTGTGGTTTAACCTGGCACGCACCTAAACACCACAGAGCTGTTTGCTCACTCCCCTCCCCTCCCCAGTGGGATGGGGGAGAGAATCAGGGAAAAAAAAAAAAAAGTAAAATTCGTGGGTTGAGATAAAGA
>NW_008795125.1:644465-645827 GCF_000699145.1 Aptenodytes forsteri | reverse complement strand
CCAGCCTTCTCAGTCAGTAGAGCATGGGAAGCTGAGAAGTCCTTGACTAGTGTAAGCACTACTTAGCAACAACTAAAACATGGGTGTGTTATCAACATTATTCTCAACCTAAATCCAAAACACAGCACTGTACCAGCTACTGGGAAGGAAATTAACTCTATCCCAACCGAAACCAGGACACTAGCAAACTACGTGTTTCTGACTTTTGTTTACTGCAATACAAACCATCTCAAGGAGTTTAAACTTATTTCTCATCTTACTAAGGCACTAATGTGAAATTTGATTTCGTATTAATTATATAGGATAATTAATACTATTATATTGATATTGTAAAATAGATATGTGGAGAAATAGTTAAAAAAATATGATTAGGAAAGGAGCATATTTTTAAAATATGGCTTACTTTGTATGGGTTTATTGAATTTGTTTTAACTGCTTCTTATATCTGTGCCTCTGTGTGTTTCCTCAATTCCAGATTTCAGACAGAACTCAATTACGATGTTTTGGAAGTTCATGATGGACCAAATTTATTATCTCCACTTCTGGGATCTTACAATGGTACACAGGTCCCACAATTCCTGTTTAGCAGTAGCAATTTCATTTATCTTCTCTTTACAACTGACAACAGTCGTTCTAACAATGGATTCAAGATTCACTATGAAAGTAAGTAATTCTGAATTGTATTATTTGATTTCCCCATCAATGATTATCCTAGTCATAAATAAATAAAGGCGCACAGGTGTCGTCTTTGGTAAATTCCTGTTATTTCTCAAACTGAGAAAGATTTAGTGATGTTAAACTACAAAAGGGATGAGCAGTAATTTCACTTACAATTTTATGTTATTGCTGTACTGCACGATGCTTTAAGAATCAGCAGATGGAAATGAGAAGCAAATGCCTTTCTTCTGGATGTTGTTTTTATGTCTTGTTATTCTTATTTTTTATACAATGCATTTTTGTGTGTGTAAAACGCAATGCTACACGCTTGGGGAAGAGTGGCTGGAAAGCTGCCCGGCGGAAAAAGACCTGGCGGTGTTGGTCAACAGCCAGCTGAATATGAGCCGGCAGTGTGCCCAGGTGGCCAAGAAGGTCAATGGCATCCTGGCCTGTATCAGAACTTGTGTGGCCAGCAGGAGTAGGGAAGTGATCGTGCCCCTGTACTCGGCACTGGTGAGGCTGCACCTCGAATACTGTGTTCAGTTTTGGGCCCCTCACTAGAAGAAGGACATTGAGGTGCTGGAGCATGTCCACAGAAGGGCAATGAAGGTGGTGAGGGGTCTAGAGCACAAGTCTTGTGAGGAGCGGCTGAGGGAACTGGGGTTGTTTAGCCTGGAGAAAAGGAGGCTGAGGGGAGACCTCATC
>NW_008795125.1:628449-644312 GCF_000699145.1 Aptenodytes forsteri | reverse complement strand
CGCCAGGGGAGGTTTAGATTGGATATTAAGAAAAATTTCTTCACCAAAAGGGTCGTCAAGCATTGGATCAGGCTTTCCAGGGAAGTGGTTGAGTCCCCATCCCTGGAGGTTTTTAAAAGACGTGTAGATGTGGTGCTTAGGGACATGTTTAGTGTTGTACTTGGCAGTGTTAGGTTAACGGTTGGACTTGATGATCTTAAAGGTCTTTTCCAACCTAAACGATTCTATGATTTTAAAACTGCATGAGATCAGGAAGATGATGAAAATCTAAGGAAGTACCTGAATTTCTGTCCTGATTGATGTACCTGCAGCTCTAACTGAAAGTAATGGGAAATGCAGTTTATACTAATGAGCTGAAAATCAAGCTATGGAATAGCTTGGCTGTGGATTTTTAGGCATCTAAAACCTGCATATGTGACTTGTTCTGACATATAGAAGTATTCTTTTTCCCTTATTATATTAATATAAACTACACTGCAGAAAATATCTGTAAGTTTTCATACTTTATGAATTCTTAAAATTCATTTAAGTTGATACATTGTCATGTTGTTTACTTTTAATGTTGCTAAATATACATTTTGTTGTAATGTCATATTTTCATGTGAAATAATGTTTTTCTGTAATCACTGTCTAATTTGCTTAGTAAAGGTCATGAGCACATTGTTATCTATTCATTTCTGTTTCATACTCATCCTTGTTGGAACTGTCACCAAGCAATTTTCAGATGTTCTTAATTTTTTACATTCTTTTTGGCCATTTTCACTATTCTGACCACTAATGAAAAGGGTATTAAATACAATATATGTGGAAGTGACTTTGCCGGGTAAAGTTCGGGCTGATTTGAACTCCAGTGAATGTCAAGTTCTGGCTGTTTATTACAAAGAAATCTATTATTATCCAAAAATTATTTGCTGTCCTAGCCTTCACCCACATACTTCCATTTGTATCATCTTCTACATTGTGAAGAAGTGATGATTTTGTCTCATCCATTCTGAAGTTTGAAGGATGGCTATCCTTACACATCAGGAAAACTAGATTAATATTGCCAGCAGAGACCACTAAATTCTTAAAATTATTGGCTAAATGAATAATGTCAAATGGTAGAAATTACACTTCGGGAATGTGAACAACAAAAAGAGGAAAGCTGTACTTATTACAAATATCCTTATATCAAACTGTTTCAATTAAGTAAACCTGCAAAGGAAATCTGAAATTTCATTATAAATAAATTCTTCAATTTCATTATAAAATCCCTTTTTTCTAAAATTGATCCCCACCCACAGTTCTCTTTACACTAGTGAAGAATGAAAGTTAGATTTATACTGTCAGAGAACATTGAAAATATACGTCTACCATTTTTACACAAACCACTTTCAGTGGTTGTTTTCTGCTTAACATCCTCTGTTTATATACAGACATCTAGTATTAATTTTATTTTTGTTTATTTTTTCTTGGATCATTGTCTTATATTATCCAGTACAACCTAATTCTGATTTCCCTTTTCTGGATAATAATAATGATTAATGGTCCTCTATTCAGCATTTCTCTCTTCAAATATCCTATTGAAAGCTGAAGTCTTTTATATGTTCTTATTTTCTATGTTAATTATTTTTTTCCACACTGAATTTCTTTATAAGGAAGGTTATTTTATGGCTTTTGTGTAGGAATAAAAGGAATAACACCCATAAAAAATCTTACACTGAATACTTCTAATTTGCTAACTTCAGTAATATTCCTAGAGGGTTTTGTTTCTTTTTTTTTGTTTTTCCCTGATTCTTTTATAATGAAATTAAACTTCTCACTGGGAAATAATATAAAAGGTTTCATTTTTTAGCACACATTAAAATTCTCTTTATCAAGTCAACTTCTCTTGGCTCCTTTTTCTGCTATTCTTTATCTTCTCAATATCTCACACATCAAATAACATTAGGTATAAGAATTATTTATGTAAATAATTGATCTATGTAAATTTTTAAAGGATAAATATCAAAAGAAATAAACATTTTAGCTGGGATAACAAAGTTTGATCAGGAAAAAATAAGGGCTGGAAATCAGAATTTTGAGTGATCATCAAAGCTTTTCAACATCAGCATCAGGGACAAAATCACTTAATGTTACTGAGATAGGATCAAACTAAATATCATGTAAATTATGTGATGTTTTTCTCTGCAACAGTGGCAGGATGCAATTCATTATCCATAACATCTTATAACATTAACACAGAGACACATAGTGCAAGGATAATTCAATGAAAATGTGATAATGAAGCCTTCACCCCCAGTCACAGCACAGTGAATTAATTAAATTAATTTTTAAAAAAATCTATAGGTTGTTTATTTAACTGTTTTCTTTTTTGTTGTTGTTGTTTTTTTAATCTAGGTGTAACTGTTAATACTTATTCTTGCTTGGATCCTGGCATACCAGTGCATGGACGTCGTTATGGACATGACTTCTCTATAGGTTCCACTGTCTCATTTAGTTGTGATCCAGGTTATAGGCTGAGTCATGAGGAGCCTTTGCTATGTGAAAAAAATCACTGGTGGAGTCACCCACTCCCAACTTGTGATGGTAAGGATGAATGGATAAAATACAGAATACCTTAAAATATACACATTTTGCCAAACTATTATTAGTCAAAATGCATTAAATGTTGGAGCTTGTAAAACCTCTATTTTTAGGAAAAAAAGAATAGTTAGAGGAAATAAATGTTATATACCTCTGTGTGATGAGATATTGAGTAATAAAAGTAGAGAATAATACGTAATTCTTTAAATCAGCAGATTATTGAAGATATGTCTATCTGAATATACGTTACTGTGAGCTAACTGATTGCCAGTTAGCTCAAGGCATGCAAGGTTAATGTATATCTGCTTGTAAAGCACTTACTACAAGTTAGAAATATTTGTGTTTGAGTATCCATCTATGGACACAGGTGTGCTGACATACGAAACATGAAATGCGATTTATTTAAACCTGACTCAAAAACTGCATTTTCTCCCATTTCATGTTGATCACTGTGTGTCTAGCTTGTTAACAGAACTTGACACCATTCAATCACTGCAGGAATTGATTAGGGCCACATTATACCTGATGATTAAGCATATGATTGTTAAACCAGACAAAAAAGGTATCGAGTAACATGTCATACATTTTGGAGTCTCCACCATATCGTGAAAAAAGTCTGCTTGAAAAATTATCTAATACTTTCAGTCATCTCTTGTTATCTGAATTGTTCATTTTAATCCATTTTCCCAGTTAGGTTGATAACAATTATATTTAATATTAAGAAAGTATATTGTAATGTTTATTAAGTTGCGTATTTGAGATGTTTTCCTCTCAAAATATATTTTTTCCTTTAGGCACGGTACATTTTTTTCTGATGATAAAAATGTTATCGAGAATAACATACCGACTTAATTCTAGAGTAGTATTTAACAATAAAAATCTACTGAACTTTCGTGAGCTACATAATGCACATGATGATAGTATATTTTTCTAAAACAGTTCTTAGTGTCTCAGGACACTCAGTTAGAAAGAAAAAGCTGGATTTGAATGAAGACTAACAAAAAAAATCACTGAATCATGTGTGATTTGCCATATGGAAATATATTCATTTTCACTGTATTTTTTTCTTTAAAAAATGGTAGGGGTTTTCTTGGCCTTCAGCTTATTTAGTTAGCAAATCCTTTGGTTTTTATATTTCAATAGGTTGAACGTGTCGGTATATGATGATACTCAAAATTTGTGGTGGTAGAAAGGGGCATGAATAATCACTTTCCTGAAAATGACACTCTGTAGTTTAGCAAGCCCATTTCCTAAAGGATTCTGCTTCTCAGTCAGGTTCTTGGAATGAAGAATTGCAGGGTTCCCACAGCTCACAGTCAAGGGGACTATATTTTGCTGAATAGGCCATAAACATAAGATGTGTTTTCTTATGGTGATAAGCACTAGATGGTAACCGTCTAAAACAAAGAGTATTAACACACTCCCTATGAATACTGTGCTTTGCTGTGAAATAAACTTACATATTGTGATAAATTTCTTCCTCAAGATGCTGAACTAGCATGCAATTCATTAAGTAAATGAGATTTATTTTTTTTCTCCAGAGTACATTGCTAAATGGCAATCGTCCATTGAATAAATGTGGTCTAAAGGCAGGATTGAGTACATTTATTCTAGTAAATTTAATCAATTAATGGTTGAACTAATTTTAATTTCATTGCTGAATTTCTTCTCTGGTGGAATGTTTTAAAATAAGATCCAGAGTCCTTGCACCCCCAGGGAAAAAAGGGCATTTGCTAAATGGGCTGTTCTTTGCATAAATTCTGTGTATGGATTTGTATTAATCGTGCCACTAATAAACACATTGGTCACTGTTCCTGCTCATTCAATATATTACTCTGACAGTTTCTGAAGACCAGAGCTCTTTCTTGATTGTTCTTTTTGATAATTGCATCTCTTTTTGATAATTACATCATGTAGTGATGTGCAGACAGACCATGATAATTGTGCAGACAGATGATGACAACTTGTGAGTGTGTGTGTTTTGGAGGAGGAGAAGGCTGTAGAAAAGGAAAAAATTTAGACTTCTTAGAACCAGTTCTTCATCAAAGCAGATCATGTTGACTGCAGTTCTATTCTTTGAAGGAGTGTAAACTAATTTTTTCATGAGGTGTTTGGATGTTACACAGATAAGCATCACAAAAAGCTTATCAAGGAAGTCACACTTCATTACCTACAGGAACATTTAGACAATACTGAGAATGATGGTTTAAAAATGAACAAGCGAACTGTTTCCTTCCCTAAAGACTGGCCTGAGGGGGTGATTATGACAGGCTGTTTAATTCATTCATATTTGAATAATTGATACGCATGAAGGATTTCATAGGTAATTTCCTTAGTTTTTATTTTTATGTGTATCTATATAGATAAGGCATGCACACTATTCCTCAGTGCACATATGTATTCTCTCTGTGTGTGTGTGTGTATACATACATACAGAAAAACAGTTTTATGTATACGGAAGTATAGCAAAGCATTTCTGAAAAAAAAAAAAAATTAGAGCTCTGACCTTTGAGGATAGTAGGATCTATTTCTGCTCTTTAAAGATAAATATTTAAGGAAAATATTTTCAGATTCATAGAACAGTTATAGCTGAAAGGAACCTCAGAATATCATCTAGTCCAAACCCATACCCCAAAAAGCGGGTCCAATCTGGATGTTAGATCAGGTTGCTCAGGATCCTACACAATGTTTTATCTCCAAGGGGAAAGATTCCATTTCTTCTCTGAGCAACCTGTGCCATTGTTTGACCACACAATAGATATTCTTAACATCTACTGAGAACCTCCCATCTTCCAGTTACATCCATTACCTCTCATCCTTTCACTGTGGTGAAAGCTACTTGAATTTATACAGTACTTGAATTGCTTTACAGTTTTCAAGACGGCAGCTCCACTATGTTAAAATAAGTTATACAACCATAAAATTAAGGCTTCTTCAAAGAATGAAATGATCTCTATCAAAACATCAGCCTCTTTTCAAGAAATGAATTACTCTGCAGGCTGTTACAAAGATACTGTTAATTTTTAACTTTAGTGTTGTTAAGTATGACCAATTTCTGGATAGCTGTCTTGGCAAAATACTTTTTTATTTCTTTTCAAAAGAGGTGGCACTGGTCAAGGCCTAGACTTTTGCCATTTTTTTTTCCTTCTTTGGTTCATGGGTAAACAAGATCAATACTACTGTGTACATTTATTTATTTTGAAATAGTTCATCTGAAGATGTGGTTTGGTCTATATACCATAAACATGGGACACATTACCTAGGAAAACAAAACATCCAAATAAATAACAATAATTTTTTTTTTGAATTAGAATATGTACAGGCCTCCAGAAAATAGTCATACTTGAGAGAAAATAGATGGTTTTGAGCTTTTCTTAGAAAATATTACTTGTATTACATTTACACCATTCTATCTAACATCTACATATGATTCACTGGGTACCTATCTATCTGGACACCCCTGAATTTCTTGACTATAATCTCGTCCCAGTGCTTAAGAAATGAGACAAAATTTTGTCTTACCATGTCCTTTCTATATGAATATCATAATAGAATTTTGCTTTTAAGCTTTGAATATATGTGAGAAAACCTATTCTACCCAATATATGAAGTATCATATTAATCCCATTAAAAATGACAGGAAAATTAATTTAAAAGTTGGATACCTAATTAAGAGTGTAAAGTGATTTTTATTCCCTTCATCACAACATGCAATTGAATGCTAATACATAATAATTCTTATGCATTATTTGAATTAAGAATAAATATTGTCATTCCACCTGATGGTCATTTACTTAAGAAAATTAATAAATAGCAAGAAAAATGTTCAAGCAAGATAGAAAATATTTAATGTTTATATTGAAAACACCTAGATGTCCAAATGAATTAGCAACTATGACTTGTGCAGTACCATGAGGAACATATCCAGGAAATATGGCAGAGGTGTTATGTCATTTCTGTTAAGACATCTCTGAACTAAAAACAATACTTTTATTAAAATACAACTCTTAAAAAACCTGCTGCAAATATTCAGTGTGGTAGATGCCAGAATTGGAAATGGATAGCATGTCTTGGTCTGGTTTAGATTTAAATAAGAAGATAAAAATACAACAGTTCACGTTGTGAGTAATCTAGGCTACACTAGTTTCTATTAGGTTAGTCTCTAGGGTAATATAACTCAAGTCCAAGGTTTCCTTCCAGAAGCTGATTATAATAATTTGATGTCCATATTGTTATTTACTTGACTACATCCCATTTTAAGACACATTACATCTGTAATTAGGGAAGACAGATGCTGAAGTTTCTTGATCTATGAAGCACAGTATATAAGATTCATTCTAATTCACACTGTTTCAATAATTTTTAATTATATTTATATTTACCTTTTATTATCAAATTACACAGTAAATGAAAATCTGCTTAGATTAGATTTTAAAAATTAGATTTTTAGTTGGAAGTTAGAGTTAATTAAGCAAATGAATGTAATGGGGCCTCTGTATACATGTGCAGCACATGCATATATATATATACTTGTATTTAGATTTATATATACACAAACACATCTATGTATAAATAGGTTTATCTTCTTTTCATGCTGTGGTTCTTTCTGAACTAGCATATGTTATTAGTCTTTCTCGATGATGCTTGAAAACATTTGTAAAACTAATCATTATTACTAATCAATTATAAATGCATGTTTTCTCCTCCCATCACCATTGAAAACAAATAGTTTTCAATTATTTGTACTTGCAGCAAGCTGGCCTTACTAAAAAAAGTAATTTTTTTCTGAAGGCTTCTGTTCTTCTTATGTGTATTTTCTCTTTTTTGAGAAAATTGAGATACATCATCGTATGTTAGTTTCTGAGTTGTGGTTGGTGATCTATGGCTAGTCTCTTGAAAAATCTTTATATATCAAAATGGTAGGTGATATAGTTTGAAAATGTGTAAAATGTTAATTTCCCAGATATCAACATTTTCAGTCAGGCTAAAAAGGGACAATGATATGACTTTTTTTTACTGCATTGCTAGTGAACACCATATATAGAAATACACGGATGCATGTATTTTTATATAGGTGTATTATTTTCTCTTGCCTTCCTAAAATAACAAACACATTCTCTTGAGAGTTTTCTGTCCTTCTTGGATATGGTGACCCCCTTCTCACATCCAGTTTTCTTGATAACTTCATATTATTGCTATGCCCTTCATCATTCTGAGACTGACTTGTGTTACATCAAAATAAATTAGTTATAAATAGGTAGTAAACCTTATTCAAAGACCTTCGATGCCAGAGAACATAATTAGTGGTTGTTGAGTTTTATTTCATGGTATAAAAAGCAAAATTTAAGAGGTAAGGGGCTTTTCTCTGAAGGAGCGTTAAGCTAGCTATACAGGCTGACCTCTGCAGGAACAGGTTATACAGACTGACTTCTGCAGTAAAATATAAATATGTTAAAAATAGAAAAAAGGACATGAAAAAAATAGAAAAAAAATCTATGAACAAAAATGTCACCTTCCTTGCTTATTAGCTGCTGCCACAATCTAATGTGAAGTGTCCTAGCAATATGTTTGTGTAGCACAGCTGCTGTGACAAGAAAGACAGGTAAGTACTTGCAATTGGTAATGCAGTGGTCATAGAGATGGAAAATGTATCTTACAGAAGTAGATTGAGAAATCCTGTCTCATTTAACTGATCCAAAGTCAGAGATACTAATATGCTTTGCCACCCTTCCAAAGTGAGTCCCCAAGAGGGAAGAGAACATAATGACAGTTTAACAGAACAAATGGGTAAAAATGGGCCATGAATAAATTTAGACTAGAAATTACGAGACTATTTCTAGTATTGGAAGATTGATTTTCTATAACTGTTTTATATTAGCATGAAATATGGCCTGAAATGGAACCTGATAATTTTATGAATGACACAAGTCAAGTGCTTTCATTACAGCTATTCATGTATTTTAGGGATGAAGCATGGCCTGTATGTCTCCCACCGAGACACTTACAAGTAGCCTGAATAAAGGTTCTAAAATTCCAAAATTATGTTCAAACTATGTAGGGCCATTTTCTAAGTTAGGCTTGCTTGCTGTCACTCTTCCTTCTGACTGATGATGTTACTGAGCAAAATGAATGCAGTTATGATCATTTACAACAAAAGAAAGTGTAAGTAATCAACCCAGCGCTGTAAGAATTTATTTCATCTAAACAACTGGCTTAGCCACTGAACTCCACTATTAAATTTTAATCTTCATTCACAGATATCCAAAACTTGCTTCTTAAGTTGTCACATCATTTCTGATCACCACAGTGCTGTAGAGATGCTTTATACTATACATCCAGGCACCTATCTGTATTTCATACAGTCACTTCTATATTTTGTTATTTTTTGTTCTCTTTATTTTTTGTTATTTTGTTTCTCATTTTTCTGAAAACATAGTAATGGAGGGAAAAAAAAAATTAGGCATGTCTTGATTCAGCTTCTCTGCTTGCATAACAAAGAAATTATTAATTAGTGTGTTAGCAACAGAAACATTAGTATTGGAGGGAAAAAAAAAAATTAGGCATGTCTTGATTCAGCTTCTCTGCTTGCATAACAAAGAAATTATTAATTAGTGTGTTAGCAACACAGTATTCTATTTTCCACATTAGAACACCAAGCTAGTGCTTCAGTTATTTGCTTATGTATTCGTTCTACTTTTAGTCTGTCCTAGCCTCCATCTCTGTATAATCAGATAAAGTGAAAGAAAGGATCCTTGTAGAATCTGGAAAAATGTGTGGAGTTTATCTTTTGCTTTTTTTTTTCCCATGTGTTTCTGTTTTCCTTTACACTCTGAAAAAGAGTCAGATACTAGTAGTGATATTATATGCTTGGGCTGTTTGCCATCTTATCAGGACCAGCGCACATTTTATATTTCAGATCTGTCAACCTGGCTTTGTTTTGAAAAATGCTGGTCCCTTGATGCCTTTTTTTGCCATCTGCTAACCTTCATAGAGTTACACTGAGTGCCTGATGGCACGCCATAGATGTTTTGTCACCATTTGCATTCCTGAAAGGTTTTCCAAACACCCACTCTAAAATACATTCTTTGTTTGGGCTGTTTCCCATGATTATAAAAACTGATTGCATTTTCTTATTTAATAGGGCTGACCTGCATTTTCTTATTTAATAGGCTGTATGGACAAAGTAGGTAGTTACCATCAGAAGCTCCAATAACACTGTCATAGCCCTGATTCTGTTTTACTAATGTCTAAATACAAGATCAGGTGATAAGTGGACAGCAGTTACCTCCATTGTCTTTTCATCAGAGAAGTGACGAGGAAAATTAGTATGGTGGGAGGTTATTCCCCTGTGACAACAATTATGAGATTGGGCAGTTGTGGTCCTGGAATGTCCTATTTCAGCCTCTGGTACTGCATCTGCAAATTTCCAGCTTACAACTGGGCCAAAAAGGCTAGAAAGTTGGCAAGAGAAATAGCACACACAAAGAAATCATGAGGCTACCCAGACAAAGATACATGTTTAAAACAGAAACGTGGTTAGAACAATCAAACAAATTTAACTAGGCAAAATAGGGTGATCTTCATCCTGGGATATAGGATGAAGTTCCATATCTGCTTTATAAGAAAACTGTAATTAAATGTATACTTCTTTTTATTCAGTGCCCTAAAGATAGTGATGGCATGCAATGCAGTAACCTCATTATGAAAAATTATTGACCTTTATGAAAACATTCCACAGTGCTACTGAAATGTCTGAAAAATGCATGTATTTCCTTGAGACAAATGTCTGCTTAGGTACAGGGTAAGACAGAAGGTACATTCTGGATATTCTCTTGATTCACTGTATGATTTGTCCTCAGATCAGTTTTGAATGTACTTCTACAAGCAGAAAGTCATGACTGGTCAACATATTCATTCTCAAATAAATAGCGTTAATAGCAAAAGCAAAGATAGGTATAACTTTCATTATTTACCCCATCAATGTGTAGCAGAAATTGTTGTAAGTAGAATAAATATCAAGATATAATAGAATAAATGGATGTTGTAACAAATTACTCACAACACCTTTCTCCTGAAGAAGTATGAAGATGTTTGAGCACTGTTCATATATTGAAAGGCCAAACTTCTCCCACCTTTATGATCTATACTGTTGAGTGCTACCTTGGTAGCTGCTGCTGATGTTACAGGAGGAGTAGGAGCAGGTTAAACCAGCTAGTGCAGGTGGGGCAACCTCTCTCAGAAAGAGGTATTGCTCCTCCAGCCTGTGACAGGCTCCTTCCCTCACCCTCACTGGTGTGGCAGCAGGCTGGGAAGCACAGACGCGAGCGATGGGTGAGCAATGGCTTATACAACAAGGGGAAGAGGGATTGATAGCTGTATCGATTGGAACCGCAGACAGGTCACTGCCATTTACTTATCTCCTAAACTGCCTTTCAACAGCTTTAGCATCTGCTAAAGAGAAAAACTTGTTAAAAATGGGAATGCTGAATACTGGCTTAGGTTAAGGTGCGGGCTCAGAGAAACTATGGTTGATACCAATAAACATTCTGAAAGGACACTGGTTGAGAGCTTGATTACTTAAGGCTGAAAAGGGAGAGTTTGTGTTAATTAATTTGGAAGAGCTGCTCATATTAAGAACTGCAATCAACTTTCCTAAACCAGTCTATATTATTTGACTTAAATCTGGTGCAGTAACATAGTTTACTGGTTTTTTGTATCCTGGAACATGTCTACAAAATAATTTTGGTAATGCATATAATTAGGTTAAGCAAAATAAAAGGGCTGGATGTTTTTAATCTTGAAGAAAAAAAAAGTAGAAATACTCATTTGTTTTATAATGTATGCCCTTCTGAGACAATCTATATTCAGAGAACTATGATGTAATAACTTTGGTACTGAGTTTTAATCACTGTTATTGATAAAAGATAATTCTAAGGTATAAGAGCCTCTTCACTACTAAAAATTACTCAATTAATTTAGTATTTCAAAAGCTCTGGAATTGAAAATTCACCATTAAAATGTAATGGTGAATTGTGAAGATATTTATGCCAGTGTTGTAAGATTTTATTTTTGTATTTTGTATTAATTCAAGCTATAATTTAATTTTTATATTGTTCAATTACTGATTACTTTTACAAAGTCACTATTAATACTATAGAAAGACTTATATTGGCAATTGTCATTATGACTTGCATTATAGATATAGATGCATATCCAATAATTAGATACAAGAAAGGATGCCATGCTTCCTTGCAATAATATTTTCAGTCAGTAACTCTTCAATAGTGAGATCCACTCTGCCATTTTTACTCTCCAGCCTTAGCTTCTGGCTAAAGCGATATTGTTTGGCTCCATATCTTCTTCTGCCTTCATCTTCCTGCTGAACTTCTGACTTTCACAGGCTTTCAAGAAAATGTGAAAAAACAGCTGAGGAAACTCGCCTTTCATTTTCTTAGTACCTATTACAAAGCATGTTAATTATTCATTGATTAAATTTCTTTTCATATTGTGTAAAAATGGGCTGTAGTTATATGTGGAATTGCTGAATCATTTGACCAATTATATTTAAGTCGGTTTAAAGCCAGAAGTTTTTAAAAAAATGTTTTCTTATATTTTCTCTCCTTTATAAGTTTTATATTAATAATTTTATTATTTTCTTTCTTATTTCTAGCTTTATGTGGTGGAGATGTTAGAGGACCTAGTGGAACAATTTTATCCCCTGGTTATCCTGATCTGTATCCAAATTCACTGAATTGTACATGGACTGTGGATGTTACGAAAAGAAAAGGTAAATAAATCCTTTTCTCTTTTTCCATCTATTTTTTTTAATATATAAGTCCAGTATTCTGTGCTACACATGTACATCTGGGTTAGCAGCAATGAACTAGGAATTGCATTGTTGGTTTTTGGTTTTGTTGATTTTTATTGTAGTAATCCCTAGAATTCCAGATGTGGACTAGGCCCTAATGCTTTCCACAGTACAGAAAGTCCCTAAAAGTTTATAGTCCAAGTAACAGATAGTTGGATGTGTGCACATTAATTTGTACAGGTGAAAGAACATGAATGCTTTTTCTGTGTTGAGGAGGAAATGCCTTATCTTAGAGAGAGATTAGCTGGAAGTAGTCATCGATATTTAGACTTGGTATCAACAGAAGAATCTGAAGTGAAGACTTAAGTGAAGATGTTATTTACATTATAACATAAAAAAGGAATGAAGTTAATGAGACAGGAGTTGTTTAAAAGATTGCTCATTATGTTAAAGTTTACATTATGACTAGCTGTCGACAAGGAAATGTCAGAAAGAAAAGTCTTATTATTTTGAAGAAAAGAAACTGTTTCAGCTTACTGAGACACATTTTCAGGGTGGCAGCGTATAAATGGCTGTTTAATATGCATTTATGGATTGAATAAATAATTATCAATAAATGTCAAGGGAAAAAATAATAAATAATGAAACCCAATAAGAGAAAACTTAGAGAGGTAAGAAAGAAGTCTATAATGACCGATCACAGAAGCCGAGGGAGCGGAGACTTTTAAGAAAAGGATAGTTACTTGTTGAAGGAAGATTTCAGGGAAAAGATGTAATACTGGTTTTAACTTTTCTCTGAGAAATGATCTTAGTAAGAGTTATTTCAAAGAAATATGAGACACACAGGAGAGGTTAGAAAATCTTTAGGACACAAATGGAAATTGGGAATTCTAGGTAAGAAAATTTCCGTGAAATAGTGTGTCCTACTTGCTTTCAGGTGAAAGGTTTTGGGACTAGATGAGAAGAGATGGGTCAAACTTCTATATTTTTGTTAGTACTTTTTTTAAATATGGGAGTGACTGCATAGTACTCTTGTACTATGAATGGAAAGAGCTAGAGAAGCATAAGAATTTAATGTTAAGGGAAGGAGAGAACTAGAGATAAGTGTTATAAGAGAAATTGAATAGGGTGAGGTGATAAGAACACAAAAAGGAGTATTACATCTGTAACACTGGAAAGAATACAGAAAAAGGAACAAAAGGGAGAAGAAGAAAGGCAAGTTCCATTTTCAATTTCATCAGTTTTCTCTGTGAGGGCATGAAAAATGTCACAAAGTATACGGATGATGTATTTCTCTAAGAAAGAGTTATTGATAACATAAAAATAAGACTTCCCTCACAGAGAATTGTGCTGATCTGTGATCCCCTTGTTCTATTTTGTACAAATAGTACGATAGTTCCTCATCAAGATGTTAAGTCATTCTGACTGGATGTCCCATTTAAAACTCCTTAAAATGTTAAAGTGGCGAAGTGTATCTCTCAAAATTATTGCTCCAGCTATTCCACAGTCTCTTTTTACCACCAAATGATGCCATTGTGTCAATTTAATTTGCTTGTAAGTACCCACAGTGAAAAAGCATTCTGAAATTACTGAGCCTACATCGGATGCTACATTTGCCCTTGTTACCTCTAGGTATGATACATGGCTTTTAGAGTTGCAGGAAAATAAGGTACTGTGGATCCTTTGCAAAGGAGAAGGGATGTGGGAAGAATATAACTGTTCTGGATAAGCAAGAAAGACTGATAGTGTAAGAAAACGGTTAGCCCTGTAGTCATTTAGTTTGCACCCTATCTGAAAAGCCATTGGATAACCAGCCCAAGCTTTATAATCTGGGCATTGAAGAGAAGTAGCAGAGATGGATGAGAGTTTAGCTGCATGGAGTAATACATAACTGAAAATTATGTAAATTCTACAGTAAACATGAGCCCAGATTAAGCCATATTTTTCAGGATTCTTGAAAGACGTTTTATTAACACTTCCATTTTTCTTAAATTAAAAATGGGATTATGGAGGAAAGTACTTGGAAAAATGGGGGGTTTTTTAAAATTAAGTAGTTTTTTTGTGATTTATCTTTTTTCTTGAACCCTCAGCTAAAGAAGTACTTAAAAGTTGGGTTAAATAAAAGCTGAAATTCTCAATGTGATTACATTTTATGTGAGGCTATAGAAAAAAACACCATATATAATGAGACTCCTGAGAAAACAAATATACAAAAATAATACATACAGGGAAAGAGAGTAATAGTATAAACATACACAATTATAAGCACATATACACTGATACTTATATATACACACACACATATATCAATACAAGCACATTCTTGTTTGTGTCAATAAATTTTATATTATCTTATGGAAATGTTATTAAGGAAAAACATATTATTAAATATGAATGCTATGTTGTAATTTGACTTGGGCATTTTGATTCATGCTGCTCAAAGATCTGCTGGAAGCAATTGAAGAGTGAGGATTTGCTGTGAGTAGGAAATAGGAAATATTGTATGAACTTCTCATATTTTGTTCTTGTTGGCAAAAAAGTATTAATACTTTAAGCTCTTCCTGCAGTACTGTATGAGGAAGATGATAGCTCTCCTTTTATGGCAATAAGTTGCAGGCTTACTTAGTTTAATTTTAAACTTCTAACAGTAAAGTTCTATGTCTGAGTAAGCTAGTCCATTAGGCCAGTTCTGTATTTAATGGACAAACAAATATATCTTCAGGATATGAGTCATCTCACCCTGAAAAAGTATCTAAAGTAGATGGAATGAACCATCCTCTGAAGGTTCCTATTTATCTCTATCATCTAATGTCCAGGGTGTTTATATATAGTCCCCAGATAAATTGTCCAAGGGGAGACTGAGTGACTAAGTTTTAGATAGTTACTATTTGGGAAAATTAATCCCATACACATAAATAGGTTATTTTAAAGTGAGGGAGAAAAACTTTGTTCTGGAACTCTCAGTTTCTGCTTTATTTCATGTCTAATATAATTCCAGCTTAAGAATCTCAAGGAGTATCTTTTACTGGCCATTAACTAGTGATATGATTTTTAAAAAAGAATTAATATTTTCTTTAGCCTTTTTTTTTTTGACAAAATTTATTAATGTCAGACTGCTAAGAAAATGTGTATAACTTGTAGCTCCAGAATGCTGTGGCATACTTTTTTAAATACATATCTTTATGTTGCAACTTCATGCTGCTATTATGTAATAGCAGGCAATTAAATGCATATGTTTAGTTAAGAATTGTATTTTACATCTGGATATGTTGTATTGCTAAGAAAAAAATTTTCTGTGTTTGTGTATACTGTCTTAAATAACATAACCTGCAATATAAATATTTATATTTTAATTTTACTGTTCAAATGTATCTAAACTTCTAGACTTCTAGGATGATTTTTCATTTGTGTTCATGTGGACCAGCATTACGATTCTTGAATGTCCATTAAAACTTGATTTTTTTTTTTTTTTTTTCATTTGTTAATTGGG
>NW_008795125.1:610652-627514 GCF_000699145.1 Aptenodytes forsteri | reverse complement strand
TGGTTTAGTGGGCATGGTGGTGTTGGGTCGATGGTTGGACTTGATGATCTTAGAGGTCTTTTCCAACCTCAATGATTCTATTCTATGATTCTATCATGACAATAATTATTGTATTTTGTCTGTGGTTAGCATGCAATTCAATTTATGGTGAGGTGAAATTTGTGGAGTATCAATGGTGTATTTTAAACCATTTAGTAATAGAATAATTAATTTACCCATCCCCCAACAGTCTGGATTGTAATATTGAGAAATGACACTAGAGTGTTATGTCTTCCTGTCTTCATTTCAGATTTTAAATATTCCCCTTATAAAGAAAGGGGCATGTGAGGCAGAATGAGAAGGAAGCTACCTGAACATATCTTTGAAAATTCTTCTCTGGAGAAGACACAATCTGTCACACAATATATATTAATGTGATTAGGATATTTTCTGAAGAAAACTAAATTGTGCAGCTACTGCTGGGACCTTGGGGTTTTGCTTAGAAATGTCATGGCAATCTGGAAAATTGATTGAAACATTCCCTTGAGTTAAACCTTGAGTTTGGTGTTTGAACAATACTCAGTGAAGCTCAGATGTGATTCACAGGAATTCCATTATTTTGGGTTATTACCATAAAATTTTCTCTGGCATTTCTGATTTTGTTGTTGCAGTATTCATGCATGCATGCATAACAAGGGCCAAAATTATTTTGGAGTCCAGTAAATACAACAAATATGGCCTGAATTTCAGCCTCATTCTGTATATATCACATTTTATGTCAGATCACCACTGTCTCCTATGTAAAACTATGATAAAAAAATTAAACCATTTGAGAGTTTATCAATCCCAAAGCTAAATTTATATGCATTAGCTCAAAAGATATGTAACCTAACCCTGATTTCAAAATTCAGTGTGTGATTTTTGCCAATTTATTGTAACACAGTCTAGGAGAATAAATAGGCTGCTCAAAGAGATGAATGGCTTTGCTCATATAATTATTAAATTAAGAATTTTTAAAATCCAGAATAGATTCCTTGGATTATCTAGTTTTATCCTATGCATAAAACACAACCCCATCCTGTAATTTCTATATCAGTGCTACTAAGTAAGGGTGTGTTTATCTGGATCTGCAAGTTACAGCAAGTTGCGGGGGTGGGGTGTGTGGAGCTATAAGAAAAGGAGATATCTACTTGAAAAGGCTGAATAGTTCTCCAGTCTCTTTAAAGGGAAGCACAATCTAGAGATCTCTAAGATCCAAGGGATTTCTCTTGTTGCTCCCATTTGTATGTCCAGCTGATGGCAAGACTAAGCATGTATTCCGAAGATGCCAATATGTACATATACATATACGGCTGGTCACACAGACTAACATGGACAGAGACAAGTGTCTTTACTGGTACACACAGAAACACCAACAGCACTGAAACAGACATGAACACCACAGGCAGCCAAATCCTATTTCTCTGGTTTTGCTGATGGGAACAGGAGTTTGCTAGGAGTGACACAGACTCACACATGCACATGCATGTGCTCCCACAACCTTCCAGGTCCTGGCCCAGGAGTTGGTCCCCAGATCCCACTCCCTCCAGGTGCTGCCCCCCCTGTGACCAGTGGCCCTTTTTCCAGTTGTTTGCCTCTGACCTCCTCCTGCTAACCAGGCAGTCCATACTAATGTTCACTAATGGTCACACATGTGCTCACACTCTGGACAGAGGACACACACACTAAATAGTCAGGAACAGAGTTTAAAAAGAATGGAGGACAGGCTGCGGTGGTTAGGTGCAGGGATTAGTAAGAGAGGCTTAATCCTCTCCATTTTCCCATACTTTTTTCTCCCTTATCCACCATGATCCCTCCCCTTACCTGCCTCTAGCCCTAAACATCCCACAAAAAGTTTTGCACTCTCCAAATACCATTTAAGAATCTCATATTAAGTTTTACATAGAGTCACAAATTCCCTCAAATACTCCACAGTAAATTTCTAATTTCCATGAGACCCAATGTAATCTTCATTCCCCCATTCTAATTAGTTACTAAGTTCTGGCTGAACTGCTACAAGATTACAGTGATACACTCAATGGCCTATCAGTCAGAAACTTAAGAGTTCTGGTCTTTGTTAGTGTCTCCACTAAATCCTACTCAGTAAAGCTTGTGTATGTGTGTATATAATTTATTACTTCCCTCATTTCTTGTCTTTGCTTTCTATACTGAAAGGTCCTTGACTAGCTATCCTCATAAACCAGGTGTCGTTACATTCCAGATACCCTTACAAGCTGTATTTACTAGGTGTGATTGAGTTGCATTCACATAAATGTCTAATGCCATTTGAGACAACCTCAGGGATCCAATGTGTTGTAAAAAAAACTACAGGAGAATTGTACCAAGAGCTTCTAAAGCTGTGCGTGAAGTCTAGAAAACATAACCTCCTACACCTAAAGGGGTGTCTTGGGTCTCGCTGAGATGGAGTTAATTTTCCCCATAGCAGCCCTCATAGTGCTGTGCTTTGTATTGGTAGCTAGAAAGGCGTTGATAACACACCAATGTTTTGGCTACTGCTGAGCAGTGCTTGCACAGCATTTCCCCCCTCACCGGTAGGCTGGGGGTGGGCAAGATCTTGGGAGGGGACATAGCCAGGACAGCTGACCCAAACTGACCAAAAGGATATTCCATACTGTACGACATCTGCTCAGCAATAAAAGCTAAGAGAAAGGAGGAGGGGGGGGCATTAGTTATTACAACGTTTGTCTTCCGGAGCACCTGCTATGCATACTGAAGCCCTACTTCCTGGGAAGTGGCTGGACATCACCTGTTAATGGGAAGTAGAGAATAAATCTTTTGTTTTCCTTTGCTTCCACGTGTGGCCTTTGCTTTTGCTTTATTAAACTGCCTTCATCTTGACTCATGAGTTTTTTCCATCTTATTTTCTCCCCCGCCCTATCCTGCTGAGGAGGGGAATGATAGACCAGCTTGGTGGGCACCTGGTGTCCAGCCAAGGTCAACCCACCACAAGGGGCATGAGGTTCCTATGTTTAGGCAACTGAGTCAAGCACAGTATATCTAGCTTCAGTCTTGGATTTTGTTACCCTGTTTGGGAAGTTCTTGGGGGGGAATGGGGAAGTAGGAAGGGGAAGTATTTGTTTGCTTTTTGATTAAATTGTATCTATTATTAAAATCTTTTGACCATAAGAGTACCCAAAGATCATTAATCTTCATATACTACGTTAATCTTCAATCACATGAATGGATCTTCCTAAGCATTACATCATTAGATATATTTTACAGAGCCTGAATTATTGGTTTATAACTTTTATGATAAAACTGAAAATGCTATTACACTAGAGTTCTCAATAATCACTTAAGCTAACTAATGTCTTCTCCTGTTTCTTTTTCTTGACTTTTCTGTGCATTCTACCCAAAGATCATGGTTAGTTACATGGTTAGTTAGCTCTTAGTTACAGAGGTGCAGAAAAAGTAATTTAATTGTCTGTCTTGACCTTTAAGTCTTTTTATTGCTATTGTGTTCCAGGATATATCTTCCTTTCTAGATGTGTGATTTGTATCTGATGGTTTGCAAAATACCATACTGTTGACATATGCCACACCTTATTAAGAGACCTCCCTTTTTGGGGGAGGAAGTGCTGCTGTTACTGTATGTGCCATGAGAATACAATGTCATATATTTTATAACCTTTCCTTTCACTGCTGCTACACAAGGATACTGGTGACTGTAAGAAATAAGGTTTACCTTTCCCATTCTGCCATAAACAGTTTGTAATTTTGAACATACATAGTGCATCATTGAATTTTGCATAAAAATGCAAGCATATGTCTTTTAGTTCTATAAATCAAACATCCATATTTTGCAGCTAAAGACAAAAGTGAAAGGTAGTGTCAAAGCCAAAAGACCTGCTGCAAAGATATTTTGATATTAAAATCAGGAAAGATACTAATTTTTAGAAAAATTGGATTATCTTCATTTTCTGAACCACAATTCATAATGAAATACATGAATCTAATCCTTGGCTTAATTACGTTGATGTTCACAGTGTGATATGTAAATCTAATTCTGTTTTTTCTAATAGGAGTGCAGTTCACCTTCTACAGCTTTCATTTGGAGGATCATCATGACTACTTACTAATAACAGAGAATGGCAGTTTCACACAGCCATTAGCACGTCTGACTGGCTCAGAGCTTCCTTCACCCATCAATGCTGGTCTCTATGGAAATTTCAGGGCTCAATTGCGCTTTATTTCAGATTTTTCAATATCATATGAAGGATTTAATATTTCTTTCTCTGGTAAGGAAATACCTGCAATACCTGGCTCCTGAAAAAGATTTTTTCAGTATTTTATGTAAAAAGAAAAAAAAAAAGTTTAAAATTGAAGTGATTTTGATGACTACATATACTGAATCATAAAATTATATAAGTTGTTTCCTAAGCACAACAATTTCAAAGCAAGCAAGCCTCTGTGCCTCTGTAGAAGAGACATTTGTGCTATATCATAAATAAGATGGCAGTTAACTGTAAGACACATTATCAAGCAAGGGGAGGAAACAGAACTAGTCCAATTTCAGTCAGTGAAATTCCAGATGAGCCCAATTGTCAATTATTTAGGCTTTTATGCTGTGTCATCGTTTTCATTTGGTTTATGAACCAAATGGGATATTTATGGCTTTTACAGGAGTGATAAAGCATGTTGTGTTATGCATCTTAAAAACATTGTGAATGTATTCATTAGTCTTACATTTTAATGTAATATAATTGCCAATTTAACATTCACGCATTCATTTTGTTTTTAAATCTGAAATCTGTATTGATAGGTGGCAATACACAGAAATTACTAGACTGCAAGATTACAAATGTGACTGATAAAAAACATGTTGTTGTCACTTGTACAAGCTGACTTGCTCTCTTGTTTTCAGAGTATAATCTTGAACCTTGTGAAGATCCTGGGATCCCACAATTTGGTAACAGAATAGGATTTAATTTTGGAGTGGGAGATATTCTGACATTCTCCTGTTCATCTGGATATCGTTTAGAAGGAGCTTCAGAGATTATTTGTCTTGGTGGTGGCCGACGAGTATGGAGTGCACCTCTTCCAAGGTGTGTGGGTACGTGGTCAGCTGCTTTCATTTGCTTGTATGTGTAGTCATTGTCCATGGATTTGCAGATTTAGAGCATGGAAAAGCATGGTAATACACCTCTTACTTTTCAATGTACTCTCATGTTCTCCATATCTCCTTAGTCAAATTTATTTAATCTTTTATAAATATGTTTAGTATTAGAACTACCAGTGGACTTCACAGTCTATACTTTAAAGCATTTTAAATTGAGGCCACAATGCTTACTCTTCTTATTTTGATTAATAGATTAGGAAAACTGGGTATAAATTTAAAGCAGCATTTGGCAGTTCAGATGCCTAATAATTGACTCTTTTTTGTCAATGCAAGCTTCCAAGTGATACCTGTATTACAAAATTGTGTAAATGTAGTTAGAGCACTTAGACCAGATTTATTTCATAAAAATAGGTCCATGTATAGGAGTGTAGTCAACGTGGGCTTCCTATGTAAGTTAGAGTAGAGAACCATATCCTCAGAATATCCTCAGAACAGTTTTTCTGTTTTTAAAATGATAGCTAAGATAACTGAGAAGAAACACTTTCTTATGGTTTCTAACACTCTCCACTCACTGTAGAGGTAGTCTACATATGTAGCTTTGACTAGAAACTTAACTTTTGTCGTGGTTTAATCTCAGTCGGCAACTAAGCACCACGCAGCCGCTCGCTCAATCGCCCCCGGTGGGATGGGGGAGAGAATCAGAAGGGTAAAAGTGAGAAAAACTCGTGGGTTGAGATAAAGACAGTTTAATAGGTAAAGCAAAAGCCACGCATGCAAGCAAAGCAAAACAAGGAGTTCATTCACTACTTCCCATTGGCAGGCAGGTGTTCAGCCATCTCCAGGAAAGCAGGGCTCCATCACGCGTAACGGTTACTTGGGAAGACAAACGCCATCACTCCAAACGTCCCCCCCCTTCCTTCTTCTTCCCCCAGCTTTATATACTGAGCATGACGTCACATGGTATGGAATATCCCTTTGGCCAGTTTGGGTCAGCTGTCCTGGCTGTGCCCCCTCCCAGCTTCTTGTGCACCTCCAGCCTTCTCAGTTGGTAGAGCATGGGAAGCTGAAAAGTCCTTGACTAGTGTAAACATTACCTAGCAACAACTAAAACATCAGTGTGTTATCAACTTTGTTCTCATCCTAAATCCAAAACACAGCACTGTACCAGCTACTAGGAAGGAAATTAACTCTATCCCTGCTGAAATCAGGACAACTTTTAATGGCTAATGTTGTCTGAGCTGAATTCTTCCTAAATGTCTTGATTTTCAGTTCTGTTGAGAACTGTTAAAACAACAAAATCTCTAAAAAGTAGGATAGTTACTTGTCTATATTTTTTTATTTATTTAAGAGTATATGCTATATGGAAAGGTTTATATACAAAAATGTCTGTATCAGTGTGCATTTGAAATCTTTTATTTTTTCATACTAAACTGGATGATAGTAAAACATGTTTCTTTCAGAATCTGATTGTATAATAACTATTGATTGATTGTGCTTGCTCTTATCCAGTGTTAGCTACCGTATCACAATTTTCATGTCCAAACTATTCCTATGCTTACCTTGGTATAACAAAAGTTCTGAATTTGGCATATGCATAAGTGACATTTACATATCTATGTACAGAAGACATGGTTTAGAAGCTGAGTTAGTGTAGTGCATGAATAAAAGTTATTTTTGTGTTGGGGTTGATGAATTTTTAACCATGAGAATAATAATGAATGCATGCACAGTTGGCAAGACAGGTTAAATTTTAGTAATAAATTTCTGGAAGTGTTAGTATACTGAAAATGAATTGGTAAATTATCAGTAAAGAAGAACTTGTGCCGAAGCATAAATGAAAAAAAATTGCTGTGTAGTTTTCATGACATAGAAAATAATGTTTACGTCTGTGTGTTTGCAGAGGGGGGGGAAGAGACAAGCTGGAACTCAAGGAGTAAATTATTTTCCAGTCAACATATTTTCTCCTTATGTTTGAAAATGAAAGATAATCTCCGCTAGAATGACTTAATCAACCATTTCCCCCCCATAAATATTAAGCCTTTGTCAATTTTGTGCTTAATTTATATGCCATAATAATGAAATTCAAACAACTGGAGAATGGACATTCCTGTTGACCATTTCTATTGGATTCAGAAGTTTACATATTGGTACTGTTGCTCATGTTTGGCATTTTCTGCCAAAGTGATTAATGAGCTTTAATGCTTCTGATATCATATACACTTTCACATACACACAACCTCAATTGGGAACCAACCACTGTTCATAGTATTTGTGTTCAGCTTGTCAATACAAGAATACAATACAAGACACAGATAAACTGGAACAAGTTTGGTGGCAGGCCACCAAGATGGTTGGAAGCTGGAGCACTGATCCAGTGGCGAAAGGTGAGAGAAACGCAACCTGAAGAAGAGACAGCTTCGTGAGAACCTAATAGCAGTTCTTAATAGCTGTGGGGAAATAATTAAGAAGGTAGAGCAAGGTTCTTTACAGTAGTTTATGACAGAAAGATGAAAGGAAAAGGCATAAATTGAAATAAGAGAGTTTTAGACTGGAAATAAGTGAAACCTTTTCACAAAGAAAATGTTGAATAGTGGAACATATTGCCCAAAGAGGTTGTGCAGTTTCCATCCTTGGAGGTTTTCAAGATCCAACTGGTTAAAGCCCTGAGCAACCTGGTCTGATGTCAGGGTTGAACCTTCTTTGAGCAGGAGGCTGGACTAAAGACCTCCTAAGGTCCCTTGCAACTTGAATTTACCTGTGTTCTTGATCTTATATCCTCTTGATAGGTATAGCTGAATCCTGTGGGTCATGATATTTCTTCTGTTGTCTTAGTAAATGTTCATAACAAATACCTGTGCATTCTTACATATCTTAGCTCTCTACTTTCACCTGTGTCTTGGTCCTTTGATAGTACAAGTGTTATAATTTTTAACTCATTCTGTGGTCTCTTCGTATGCGAACCATTTTGTTTTCTTTAAAACAAAACCTTGTGGATATAGAATCATAGAATCATAGAATAGTTTGGGTTAGAAGGGACCTCTAAAGGTCATCTAGTCCAACCCCCCTGCCGTGGGCAGGGACATCTTCAACTAGGTCAGATTGCTCAGAGCCCCGTTCAACCTGACCTTGAGTGTTCCTAGGGATGGGGCATCCACCACCTCTCTGGGCAACCTGTGCCAGTGTTTCACCACCCTCAGCGTAAAAAATTTCTTCCTTATATCTAGTCCATATCTACCCCCCTTTAGTTTAAAGCCATTCCCCCTTGTCCTGACGCAACAGGCCCTGCTAAAAAGGTTGCCGCCATCTTTTTGAGAAGCCCCCTTGAAGTACTGATAGGCTGCAATAAGGTCTCTCCGAAGCCTTCTCTTCTCTAGGCTGAACAACCCCAACTCTCTCAGCCTTTCTTCATAGGAGAGGTGTTCCATCCCCCTGATCATCTTCGTGGCCCCCTTCTATATATAAGGATAGACTTTAGAGAGACTTAGCTCTGAGCAATGTAGATGGACACCATACTTCACCATTTAGCCTGCTAGCCAGGGTTCTTTTCCAGGAGTGGATGCATTTAGCAGTGTAGACACAGGTAATGTGACCAAAGTGCTTCATTAGCATATGATAAAAGTGCTTCCATTCACATGATAAGAAATCCGTCATGATGGTCACAATTCTTCTAGTCATCTGATGGGAGATAGTGTTTGCAGCCATCAGAAAGAGTATGGGAATAAACAGTGTCAGAACAATTGGTGTTATTTATGACTGGTTCCCAGTTCACATACGCCTGATGTTTAAGACTCTAAGAAGCACAGAGGTTAGGACCAATAAGAATGAATTTTTCTGGTGGTGTTCATATGTCATTCATTGGCTGCAAATGGACTTTACAGTATGTTGGACTACTAGTAATCCTGACCTTGACTAAATTCAAAATTTGAAAAATCAATGGAATCATAAATATCTTGTGAAAATTCCTTTAAACCGGAAGAGACTGAATTTAATAGATTAACAGTATTTTACACTATTTTTTTTAGTTTCCAATGCTAGCCATTTCAGATTCTCAATGAGTCATCACAGGATAGCCTTCTACTGTCTTTGCTATATTTCTGGTGCCACATACTGAATCAAAAGAACAAGACCAGCAACAGAAGGCATATTTGCCAAACGTGAGATAGGTCTGCTTGACATGGTGCAGAGATTTTTGGAAATGCATACCTACACTAGATTTCCAGTAGACTGAGAATATTTAAGAGTTAGTAATTATTCTCTTTGTAATACCTTCAAATACAGACAAAACCAAACAATACTGTCTATATTTCTGAAACTAGCTTTTATATCTATTTCATCATTTTGCCATGCATATAATAATGGCCAACTAAAGGTTCAAACTACTAACCATACTGTCAACATTTGAAAATTCTCTGTTTGTATTATTACTCTCTGACTTATTCCCAGTATGGTTTTATTTCCTTTGCAAACTGAGGAAATAACAGATTGTGCTCTTCTATATATTCATCTGTATATTAGGAAAACATCACATGTACATAGCTGGGACGTTTTTTAACTGGCCAAAACTCTAGGTTAATATCACTTTCCTCATCTTGCTTTTTTACCTCTGCAGACATAGCAAAGGGTTAGCCCATCAGTTAAAACAGTCTTCTTTATTGGTTAGAATTTCATGTCAGCATTCACCCAGTGCTCTAGGTCCTGTAAAGAGAAATAATAATTTAGATTTTTCATGAAAATTGCAGAGAATTAATGGATAAAGAAGAACTCACTAACTTTTTTTCAATAAAAGTTAAGAAAATTTCATGTGAGATTCTATGAATTTGTCATTAGTTAAAAAAAAACTGTAAGAAGAAAAAGATTGTTAGCAAAATGAAGAACATGTATGCTAAAAATTGTTCATAGAATTAAATTAATGTTTCAAGTTTTGTATTAGTTCTGTCTTGCTTTAATACATTCATTACTGAACTGAAAGTGAACTCTATGATAGCAGTTGGTTAGAATAGTTTCAACCAGAAGAAAACTTCGAAGTACCTGAGAGACGTGATAAGCTAGATGAATGAACAGATAAACTGTATGATAAAATAAATGTAAGGTTGATAAATAACATGGGGGGGAAGAAGACTCATTGTAGTTACACTTCTCAGGAATTCTAAATTAATGGCATTAACGTAAGAAATTGATTTAAGAATCACTGAAAACAAAAATTATATGGTAATTCATATAGGAGACTGGGGACAGAGACTGCTTGCAGAAACTTGTAGTTTCACCTGAAATATTTCCAAATCTCTCTCCATAGAAATACTGTAGAGCTGGTAGGAGTTCAGAGAAGGGCTAGGAAGAAAGATAATGAGCTTGTACATAGTTTAATATAAAAAGAGAGATGATGGAAGCATTTTCCTGTAATAAATGGCAAAAGTAAACTAGCTCAAGAGATTCAATTTTCTTTTCCATTAATGCAAGAAAAAGGGCCACTAGGCTGAAAATAATACTTTAAAAAAGTAAAATGTTAGAAATAATTAATTTTCCCTTCAACATTAATTAAATTGTAGAAATAGTCTGGTCAATGATATAAAGAAATTAAAAAAGCAATTGTAGATTTAGGTGGATAACAAGATTATTCGGAATTCTTGCCAGAACATTTATCAAGCATCCCTTTCTGGATACACAGAAGGCTAATGTACTGAGTCCTGAAACAGAGTAGCCAATCATAATAAATGCTAAACCAAACAATTTACCAGTAAATCAGAAGCTGTCTTTCTCTTCTTACTCAGAAGTTGGATAAATAAATGGTATATATTAAATCATATTATTATTATTCAATTTATGAATATACTCTTTTTCAAAACTGAATTTGAAATTAAGACTTAATAAATGAAACTTTAGAATTAAGAATTAATAAATGAAAAAGTAATATTGAAATAGCAAACAAATATTTATTACTGAATTTTTAAAGCTGAACTGCTCAATGATGGCATTATCTGAATTCCATAGGGCTTGATGTTGTGCTGGAACAATTTTTTTAACAAGTATTTTTTACAAATACAGAATTTTTTTCCATATTTCTGTTTATTTAGCTGGTTCTTTTAAATGACTTAGAGCTTCAAAGTTGATAAACTGTTACAGAATTAATACTACTGTTTGTAAATCCTGATGAACGATAATTACACTAAATTATTACAGAATTAATACTACTGTTTGTAAATCCTGATGAACATGATAATTACAAATATCCACATTCACTAATTATACGGTTGGTAGAGGTTCACACAAATTCATGTATATGTCTTGTTTGTATATCCGTACATCATTCCTAATATCCTAAAGTTACCTCTATAGTAAATGTATGTTTTCTTAACATAGTTAAAAGAGTCCACTATATGATTCAGTTCATTTTGGGGTAGATGTCAGTAATCACTCGTGAATTGTATCACTTGTGTTTCCAGCATGTGTATGGTAGTTTTAGTTAACTAACAAACGCAGTTACCATACTGTCACTGTTTTGTTTTTATTTGGTTTGGTTTTTGTTGGTTGTTTTTTTGGTATCTAAATGAATGTTCCTTTTCAATACATCTAAGCTCTGGATAGTCCTAAGTAATCAACATTTTCAACACTATATTAGGAGCATGTCTCCAGCTTGTGATACAGAGCACAGGTATCATCTTAAGTTTGTGAATATGCAGTTTAGTTGTTTTCATAGGATTGTAGTGCCTCTGAACTGGTTCTGATGCATTTAGAGTTCAGATGTCTCTTAATAATTTTCAATGCCATTGTTAGCTTACAAGAAGCCAGTTTGAATTTCCCTGTAACTTGTGTAACTGCAAGAACTAATGAGCAATTACTGTTGCTTTAAGGGAAAAATAATGAAATAGATAAAATTAAACTTTTCTGATAATCAATAATAGAATGAAGATGATTAAAGATCTGTAAGAATACTGTCATTCCTTAGTTTCATGCTTTCTTTTCATGCTTTATTCAAATAATAAACAAATGCAATATTCATATTCAGCACACATACTGTTTTCTTGGAATTACCTCTATTTCTAGTGAAATGTAGAAAGTAGTCTCTTTTATACTAGGATTTCCCATGTCTTTTATTCTCTCCTCTGTCCTCTTCCATTTTTGTTTTCTTTCCTTTTCTTTTTTCTTCCTTCCTTTATAAGGCTGCCCAATAACCAAATTGCATTACCTTTCACTATAACTGTCATGTCAGAATTATAACCCATAATTGTTTCTATGTCTATGTAAAGAAGATAATATAGTCCTTCATAGCTTCCCAACTGTGTAGGCCTTTTCCTTTGGCTTTCTCAGGACCATACAATTTCTTTCCAGTCTGCTAAACCTTAGCTGGAAGACACTGACTTTAAAATCTTGTTTTCTTGTGCTTATATGCTACTTCCACTTATATTTTTCCTTACAACATTTTCTATCCATTTTTCTCAGTATGTCCTAAAGAGCTAAGGTCAGAGTCTCTGATGTTCTGGTCATACAGATTTCCAAGGAACTATACTCCTTACAATTATGAAAAGCAGACAAAAAAACATAAAAAATCTACAGGCAAATCCATTCATTTATGTCTTCCTTATTGCATGCTTTTCAGGTAATATTGTATATGGATCTTTGCTGATAAAGGGTTTTGCTAAGTTGATAGTTTTTTTCCTATTTACCAACATAGCTTCTTTGCCAAGCTTGAGTTAAGGTGCTTTTCAGGGAATACTTGGGAAGTGAAAAATAGAAATGTCTGAAAGGTTATATTGTATAAGAGAACAAATAAATTCAGTGTTGAACTGAAGCACAGTTATGTAACCAATGAAGTGAAGGCTGTACCGCAGATAGATCTGCAGTAATTGCAAGGTCCCTTAATTAGCAGGAGAGCCATTAGCTACCCTCTGCACATCTTACTCCGTATTGCCATTAGAGTCTTGCTGCATAGCTTTATTCATTTCTGTGCATAAACAAAATTTAAGGCAAAGTTGTTTTTAATATTTTGGGTTTGAAAAGGTGTTCTTTTACTAGTTTTGAGTTTTCTTTTAATATGTGGAATATTTTGGCAGCATGAATGCTCAGTTTAAGGACTGTAATACTCACTTGTAAATGCGTCATTGATTCCTCTCAGAACAAATTAATCCTAATCTTTCCTTTGTTTGTCAGAAGTAAATTTATTCCTTTAAATATTTCTCCTGTCATTTTTGAATATATTGTATTTCTGTTATTTTCTTCAAGGATAGGATATCCTGAACAAAGCAAAATACAGCCATTGAGGGCTCACCATCTGTTAGTATAATGGCATTATAATGTGATAAGCACTTTCTTAACATTTCTTATGTATTCTAATATTTTACATAAAGTTCTAACTGTTCCTGTTCACTGCGTGGAAATTTACACTAAGTTCCAACAGTTCTCAGGTTATTTTGTGCTTTGTTTTGGTTTTGGGTTTTAATGTTTTGGGGTTTTTATTTGCTTGCTTGTTTGTTTTTTTATGAGAAGTTTATAGTTAGTTTAAAGGCAACTTGTGCACATTGGTTGTTTAAGTTCTCCTAATATAGAATATGTATTTGTTAAAACATTTTACCTTGTTAATACTAATGCAGAAGCTTATTTGTCATGCCATTTCTCCATCCTTCTTTGGTCGTTTGTGGTACAGGAGCATATTGTTTAAAGTATATGGGACTCCGCCCCATTCTTGGCAGCTGGAGCTATTAATTATGAAAAATAATAGTAATAATGTAAATTGTTTCTAACAATGATTTCTTTTTATTTGGCCATTTTAGTAGAAACATCAACCTGCTGTAAAAGTATGTGTAGGTCTTAAATACAGGACCTTCCCAAATCTGACAGTAGTGTCTTCTATTACAACATAAACAAAGCAGTAAAATAACAGCCAAAAAAGTATGTGCAAAATATATTGAAAGTAAATTTAATACACAGACAGCCACATGAATCTTTTGATATTCAGATCACCTCTGATGTAGATCCATGTACTGCAGATACATACTTAATAAGACATTACTAATTTTTGGCTCTATGAAAGGAAATCTGATCTTTTGGAACAGTATAAAAAAAGTAAATAACACTGTTCTTACTGCTTGAAGAAGACAATGTTCCTCTCATTTTCTTCATCAGCATAGGGTTTCCTGTACTGAAGTCTGTCAGGATACCAAAACCACCTGGAAAACTTTTGATGACCTCATAACTGAGATTATTCAAGAAAAGAATGCTTCAGTCACAACTTAATCCTTTCAGGATTGTCTTGTTATCCTCTGTTTTGTTGCCTTGTTTTGACAAGAGTCTATTTTCTTGCTTACATCTGCCATCAGTTGAAGAGGTAGAACTTCTGAAGATTCTGAAGATTTTTAACAGTTTTATGAGAAACAGCACTGTTTAAGCACTGAATTTAGATACACTTTCTGAAGTAGCTGTTGATTTGCAGTCTACTACCACTGTTGGTTAAAGATAAAATCCTTTTTAGAATGCTTCCACTTACTTGCTCAGTCAAGCTTTTGCAATGCACTTAGTCTCCTAACCAAGAGATAACATCTTTTCAAAATACAGAACTGCTATTTGTAGCTCTTATCTTTTGATTCCAAGGGATTGTCTTGAAGAAAACAATGGCTGAATTTCAATCTGTAGCAGCATGTCACATTTATTTGTTTGATAATTATTTATGGTGAGCATTTCATCAGCTGAATTGTGAGAAACTTTGCAAAATTCTCCTAACAGAGCATATTTTAAAAGAAAAAGCCATTCAATGAAGAATTGTTTTCAAAAATGTTAAATTACCCAAACAGATACATTTCATTCCTTGGTTAGAATAGCAATGGCATTTTACATGATTACAGAATTTAAATAAACTAATAAACAGTAGTTTAAACTCATCTGTTTTATTATGGAAATGTGCAATGAACACACATTCATAACCAAAAGCATAACAGTAATTTCTTATAAATAGCTTATTATATCAGTGTTTTCCTTTCATTATTTTTCTTTGAGCTTTTGTTTATTTTCCTTTCTAATACTGAAATGATTCTATATTTCTGTTAAAGTCCAGAAACAGTGATTTACTTCAATCTTAGTGTTACATCCTTGTACTTTATATAAGGCTGAATTTAAGCCTATGTGGAAACATAGCTGGATGTTGGAATATTTTCCCTATTTCTTTTTTTTCTACAAGCAAAGTGTGTAGGGTAGGTTCTAAGTTTCAGCTGAAATAAGTGGATTTAAAAAAAAAAAAAAACTTTGTCTCTAAAAAAAAAAAAAAAACTTTCTCTCTAAAACAACCTGAATTCCATCTCTGTGGAACAGGAAATGTTACTAAAATGAAACATTAAGGCAGTGCAGAAATGTTTGTAATTTCTGATAACAGCTCTAAGTATGTTTTTAAAGGACGGTCACCGACTTTCTGTTCCTCTGTGATTTTTCCTTTACTTCTGAAATAGTGTTTTGTCCCTTCTTTGCGTTCTTCTGTATTTCCTTCTTTATACATTTTCCCTTAATTTTATCTGGTTTGCCTCTTCAGTCTCTTTTTTCTGTCACTCAATGTAATGCCTGTTAAAATTATTTTCCAAACACTTTAAACAAATTACATATGTTTAATATTTATATTTATTTTAAACTTAAGAACTTAGTTAACATTTTTTTCCCTGACACTTTTTTACTCAGCACTTAACTGCACATATAAGTATTATGGTCTTTTTTGATTTATGCTGTAGTATTAACAACAAAGACTAGAAGGCAACCATAGGTTGCCTGAAGTTCCATGTAATTTTAAGCAACATAGAAGTGGAGATTGGCAGATAGAATTATTATGGTATAGTTTGGAAAGTATCTTCGCGTATCTTCCCTGTTTGATTCTGCACTTATTCAGAATTATACTGCTGATTTTTGTGTGTGTGTTTGGTGTTTTGTGGTTTGTCTTTTTTTAAAGTCATAATTTGCACTGACAAGAGGCAAGTAGAGAAGCAAGGGACTAACTTGATTTTGTGAGAATCCATCTGAGAAGTGTACAAAAGGAGCTACTGTTGTAGGCTGTGGTGCGTGCTTCTGTGGAACTGTAATGATATAACTGAATGCTATGGGAGAAATTCTTTTATACTTTGGTTTTCAAGACTACTGTTACTAAACTCACTTTCTTGTCTGCTAACAAGGATTGAGATTGTACATAGAATCACAGAATGGTTTGGGTTGGAAGGGACCTTTGAAGATCATCTAGTCCACCCCTCTGCCATGGGCGGGACATCTTTCACTAGATCAGGTTGCGCAAAGCTCCATCCAACCTGACCTTGAACGCTTCCACAACTTGGAACACAACATTCTCCCTCTATATGAAGAAAAGCACAATCAGATTGTACTCAATCGCTCTAAATTGGAGAGATATGGATTTGATGGGTGGACTGTCCAGTAGATGAGGAATTGGTTGGATGGTCGCATCCAGAGAGTAGTGGTCAGTGCCTCAAGGTCCAGATGGAGATCACTGACAAGTGGTGTTCTGCAGGGGTCCGTATTGGGACCAGTACTGTTTAATATCTTCATCAATGATACAGACAGTGAGATTGAGTGCACCCTCAGCAAGTTTGCAGATGACACCAAGTTGAGTGGTGTGGTTGACAAGCCTGAGGGATGGGATGCCATCCAGAGGGACCTGGACAAGCTGGAGAAGTGGGCCTGTGTGAACCTCATGAGGTTTAACAAGGCCAAGTGCAAGGTCCTGCACCTGGGTCGGGGCAACCCCCTGTATCAATCCAGGCTGGGGGATGAAGGGATGGAGAGCAGC
>NW_008795125.1:585363-610150 GCF_000699145.1 Aptenodytes forsteri | reverse complement strand
GCAGGGGGGTTGGACTAGATGACCTTTAGAGGTCCCTTCCGACCCGAACTATTCTATGATTCTATTGACAAATATTATGACATGAACAATTTCCTTATTTTTAACAGAAAACATAGCATGGTTCTCAAATATTAGTTAAAAATGTCCTAACAGTTGTCTCACTGCTGCGTTCAGATTTAAACAATTTGCTTTGAATTACAGTTCTGACAAAAACAGAGTTGTTGGATCAACCTAATACCATAAATACCTTGTGCCTTTTGACTTTTCTGTCTCTCTGGAGTGGGAAAGGATATCCCACAAACTTGAAATTACAGTCATCTTACTCCTATGTGTTGTAATTCAAACTGACCTATGCATCTTCAGAGTAGCAAATACCCATTTATTTGAGAATAAAATAAAAGGATAGACATGATCATGTGGGCTAGAAGGTTTTCCACTTCTGCCTAGTTTATGTGTATCCAACTGTTCTAAGACAAAGTGATGACACCTGAATTATTTGGGTACTTGTTCTGTATCACTATTGAATTAAACATAGTCATGAAGAATTTGTTCTACTTTGATCTGTGCCTGATTTGGCTTTCTGCACAATATTTGTTTTAGCTGTGTACAGAAAGAATAGTTAATCAATGTGTTTTTGTCATTTAATGTATAAATTTCATACACAAAATATATATTTCAATAACCTGGATTTCACTCAAACAAGTGTAGTGAGGGAATTATAATAATGCTAATAAACAATAATAGCTCTTAAAATAGATACCATAGATTGCTTAAATATCTTTTCAAACCATTAGGTTTAGCTGTGTACAGAAAGAATAGTTAATCAATGTGTTTTTGTCATTTAATGTATAAATTTCATACACAAAATATATATTTCAATAACCTGGATTTCACTCAAACAAGTGTAGTGAGGGAATTATAATAATGCTAATAAACAATAATAGCTCTTAAAATAGATACCATAGATTGCTTAAATATCTTTTCAAACCATTAGAAGTACAACATAGTTTTGCACATTACATTTTTGTATTCTGTGAAATTATAAACCAATTAATTTCCCAAGTTAAAATAACTGGGGAGCATTCTTACGATACTGGGTAAAATAAATTGCAAGCATATTGAAGTGATCCTGAAAATAAACATAAACCCAGAAAATTTAGTGTAACTATAAAATTTAAAATCAATCTAAATATGTTAAGAGAGGAAATGCTGTTGTCTTTGCACTGTAATGACCACATATCAAGACTAAATAAAAAGGGAAGGAAATAATTGTAATAGTTTGTCAGTATTAATTTAAAATACCTGGTACCTCAATGCTAAAAATGTCTTCATTAAAATTATGTAAGTACTCCAAAATATGATAGTAAGTGAAAGTTAATTATTAATGCCTAATGTAACATTGCCACAAGTTTTTATGTTTGGGGTTTTTTTGTGTTTAAACTTAATTTCCAAAGCCCTTAATTATAAGATTTCTTTTTTGGAATAATAACAGTATTACTTGGAAACACTTTCTTATTTTTATTTTATTTTATTTTATTTTATTTTATTTTATTTTTACTTTTAATCTTAAACCCATTTAATTCCTTTGTCTTTCCTTGTAATTTTTTTTCCCCCAGTTACTTTTTCTAGTTTAATTATTAATGCCTAATGTAACATTGCCACAAGTTTTTATGTTTGGGGTTTTTTTGTGTTTAAACTTAATTTCCAAAGCCCTTAATTATAAGATTTCTTTTTTGGAATAATAACAGTATTACTTGGAAACACTTTCTTATTTTTATTTTATTTTATTTTATTTTATTTTATTTTATTTTTAATCTTAATCTTAAACCCATTTAATTCCTTTGTCTTTCCTTGTAATTTTTTTTCCCCCAGTTACTATTTTTCTAGTTGTTTATTAACGAAATAATTTTTTCTATTGTTTAGCTGGTAGATATAGCATAACTCTTCTTCCACTGTAATTTATACCATTGACTACGCTGTTTATTTTGGTAAATTAGTATTAGAGAAAAATTCTTTTTTTTCATCAATCTGTGTGAAAATGTGTGTATCTGCATGTATGTATATTTATATGTGTGCATGTATATATAAATATATACACATATGAACTTCTAGATTACATTTACTTTAATTTAATTTGCAAGTCTTAATGAGTTTCCGTTTTGGAGAAGTAAAAACAAATGTATTTCCTCCAAAAAAAAAAAATCAAGAAATATCCTTTAAAACATTATAATTATGGAATGTGCCATTAATATGATAATAACTCTCCATATTATTTAACATACTTTTATTAAAGTATTGCAGTAATTTAGAGATATTCTTGTAGCCTTCAACCACTGTCATGAACATATATTTAGAACTAGACTTTAGATATAAATAAATGTTAACATTTTTGAACTATTTTGCATTAACATTCCCATTATCATCGTTACTAAAAATATTTATGTTATCTATTAAAATATACCTTAACATTTTCTTTTACTTGCAGCTGAATGTGGAGCCTCCACGACAAATAATGAAGGAATCTTATTGTCTCCCAATTATCCTCTTAACTATGAAAAAAACCATGAATGTATTTATAGCATTCAGGTACAAGCAGGGAAAGGAATCAATATTTCTGCCAGAACATTTCACTTAGCCCAAGGAGATGTTCTTAAGGTATGTAATCATGTAACTTAATTGTTATTTCTAAACTTGTAGTTCCTCATATCGTTGAAATTTATCTGTCTGTGATAGTACAGTATCAGGTGAGTTTATATTAAGCATCTCTTAGAAAATATGTATCTAAACCAGTTCCATTTCTAAAAAGTTAAAAATTAGGCAACCTTAGATGTTTCCATAATCTGTTCCTTAAAACATATATTTTTATGACCACATATAATTAAAAAAGAGATTGAAACTGTAAACCAAATGTTGCCTCAATGTGTATTTGTATTCTATTCTTAGTGTTAAATATTCATCAGTTACATCTTTTGTAAATTCTGTTTTCTTCCTCAGTATCTTCATAACTTGAGCTGTGATCTAAACATAATAAACATTACACCCAGACGCTTATTTTAATACACCGTCTACATACTACATTTTGTACATGAGGTTTATGCTTTAAATGACTCTAATCTTGTGTGGTATGTAACATCTCCTGCAAAATGATAATCACAGCAATTACATGTGAAGAGAATTTTTGCATTAAACAAAGAAACAACAAAGGGAAAAATAGGATACTAGAACCTCCCAGAGTTTTATAGAGCAATTTCACCCTATAAATTCAGTAGCTTTTACTTTGGTTTGTTCATAGATTTTATTACTGTATTCCCTAAAATATACATTTCCAGATGCATATATTGCTTAGCCTACTACATATTTAAAGCTGATGATGATCAGGGTGAGTGTCTTTTAGCACATACCATCTAACTGTAGTAAGATATCCATAAAAGGGATTAAATAATTGTCTAGTTTTTCAGAATACTCAATTTAATTAAACTTGCCTCTTAGAAATCAAAGGAACAAGAGGTATCATACCAATCATGTTTGATTAAAAAAAAAAAAAGTTTTTCTACCATATTCTACCATGTAGTTATTCAAATGAGAAGGATTATGGAAAGATATATTTCTAAGAAACAACTATGATTCAGACTGGGTTTTATCTCACCTAATTTTAGCCATCTGAGCATTAGGTTAGGATTTCTGTCATTAGTTGTCAGACATAGGCACTTGCAAAAAGGGGTTCATTACACTAAGGCATAAGCAGACCTAAACAACCAATGTAAGATGAAAACAAGCACCAAGAAGAAAAAAATAGTAAATAAAATGGTTTTAAATAAAAATAAGTATTATGTTCTTCTTAAAACAAAACACAAGCAAAACAAAATAATACAAAGACTACTAGATACCCAGAACACACAGGTATGTTTATTTTATTTTGGCCTCTCTGCTTACTTCAGGACCAAGTAGATATCTTTTAATTTTTACATTAATTAATACAGAAAAAAATAATTTGAAAGATGTTTAGTATTTAGTAACATATAAATAACATGGAAAAAAACAAACAAAAAATCCCAGTTATTCAAGTTACCATTAGAACATCCAGATGATGTATGCAGGTATGTCATTTTAACAGTTTTGGAATTTCTTAATGAAGTACAAAAATCAGTGAAGTTATGGTAAGATCTTTAAATTAACCAACGTTAGCATAAGATTTGAAGTCAGGTCTTACATTTGAACTTGAATCCTGTCATGCTTTAACCCCAGTGGGCAACCAAGCACCACACAGCTGCTCACTCACTCTACCCCGGCTGGCTGGGGGAGAATCAGAAGGGTAAAAGTGAGAAAACTCGTGGGTTGAGATAAAGACAGTTTAATAGGTAAAGCAAAACCCACGCATGCAAGTAAAGCAAAACAAGGAATTCATTCACTCCTTCCCATCGGCAGGCAGGTGTTCAGCCATCTCCAGGAAAGCAGGGCTCCATCACGCGTAACGGTTACTTGGGAAGACAAACAGCCTACTCGCTGGTGGGGTGGTGTGAGAAGCAGAAAAGGCCTTGACTCTGTGTAAGCACTGCTCAGCAATAATGAAAACATCCCTGTGTTATCTACACTGTTTTCAGCCAAAATCCAAAACATAACCCCATACTAGCTACTATGAAGAAAATAAACTCTATCCCAGCCACAACCAGCACAATCCTTATCCACCCAAATCACTATCCTAATATTTCTGTCCACATTTTTATGCCCATCCAATAAAAGTATACGGCTGCATTTTCCTCAAGACTTTTTAGGTTGAAACCATTCAACTCTACTATCTTACTGTAAAAGTCATAGCACTGTAGGGAGGGAGCTACAGTTATATACAGTTATATAAATATAAACTTTTATATAAATATAAATTAATATGACTATAAAGCAATTAAATTTTTTTTCTTCTTTTTTTCCTTCCTTAATCATTTAATGCACATACAATTTTGAAAAGATCTATGCACTTAAGATTTCTCAAGTGCCATTCCAACCATGTGCACTACAGATGTTTAACTAGAAAACGTTAACTCAGAGGCTTATAAAATAAAATTCTACTTTAATATTGCCACTCAATTAATGTGAACTTAAGAGTAATGCTGAATTAATTATAAATGGAGGGAGGCTACCACTCAGCTGTAAATGTCAGCGGCAGAAATGTTTGCTGTTTTGCAAGTGTGTTAGATGAAAGTAATATCTAGTAATTAGAGTGTTTGTTTTTTAAGTCAGCAGCCCTGAATTATAATACCATTAGAGTGTTTGTTTTTTAAGTCAGCAGCTCAGAATTATAATACTGAGCTGAAGTTCCTCCCAATCTATTAAAAAAAAACCTACAAGAAATATTCTTTATTATGATTATCACTTTTTTCAGCCTATCTGACATTATAGCAAGGCAGAGGCACTCATCCCTTAATATTGTGGGAAGGAATGATATCTGTGGAGACCATCATGACTCTTCTTGCCTCATCTCTCAGATGAAGCTCTTAAAAATTGTCTTAATCCCATCAGACTCTTTTTTCATGTGTGTGTTTGATAAAGGAGTCTTGTTTCAGGAAATACGAAACAGCAGTCACACATTCCAAAACTTTTCTCATGGAACCAGTTCTGAAGTTGTCTGTTGATCCCTATTATTACTGATTACTCCTCATCTCCAGGAGCTGAAAAAGAATCAGTGGAAGATTTGGTGTGTGACTGACTGGGGAATGTGCCTAGTATTTAGCATTAATATCTTCAAGATCAGGAAAATAGTCTTGGTTATCCATATTTTTTTCCTGTATTGTCTTAGACTGATTTATGTTAATCCCAGTAAAACATCTTTGAAGATGTTTGCAGGAACTTTCTTTTATTTTTCTAGAACTGGTAACTAAAATGAAAAAAGGGAAAATACTGCCTAATTTGCCTATTTTGCTGACTGTGGAGAATACACTTTTTGCTACAGGAGTATGACATTAGGTTTATACTTTAGTTTTAAGTGAATCAATAATACTCAACAAATGCTGTAAACTCATCTAATTTATATCACTACTTTGTAAATGTATATAAACATTAATGCCTTGACCAAACTCTAAGAAATCTCTGAGGTAAGCAAAGAATAATGAAGTATTCTGGAATGAAAAATGACAATGGAAGGAAGTTAAAGTAAAAAAAAAAAAAAATCATCGTGTCTTACAGCAAAAAGCTGAGTGACGTACACTGAACACACAGTTGCCTTTTAACAATGAACTAGGGAGGGTAAGGAATTCACCATTTGGAAACCAAGATATTTAAACAACAGCTTCCAGAAGGGGCTTCCTTTCCCCAAACACAAATGAAGCAACCCCACAATATTTTACAGTTAAAGCTCAGTCTTTTAGCTTCAGGCTTTGGTTAAGAAACAGATAATGCATCTCTGTTTTTCAGAACAGATAGATGAAAATGTTGGCAAAAAAGTTAATCATGTACTTTGTGTTACTTTTTCTATCAGCTAATATTTTAGATTACTAGAGCTATGCAGATAAAATTCCATTCAAAGTCTGAATAGACTGAATATTCTACTAAACTTTTGATAGGCTGTTTAATCAAGTCATGGGGTCTGCTGCTTACCACATGAATTAAGTGACCATGGATCAAATTTATACCTGACAAGCACTGTGATTGAAACAATGAAACAGTTGGACTGGGAATACAGCATTATAGGGAAACAGCATATTTAACACAAATAAATCACCACCCTTATTTATTCTTCCCATTTATTAATTCTGAACTGGTAGAGAACAGAGGTTTCAGAACACATAATTTGTTTTTCATTTGTTTCATTTAGTATGCGATTCTCTTTTTCTTTTATTGATGTAACTGCTCTGGCTACTTACGTTAATGTTGTAGGTGGTTTTTTTGTTTGGCTGGTTGGTTTTCATTGGAAACTGTTAAAAATATATAAGTCTCTCTACTTTTTTGTGTGTAGGGCTATAACCTGCTCTTGATAGTGCCACATCTTGTTTTAATATTCATGAAAGTTTCATGAAGGCATATGAAGTATTTAAGATCTGTATAGTCACTATACGCCAATCAATTTAATATTAATCTCAGAAACTGTATAACAATTCTTTCCTTCTTTGTAATTGTACTGATAACTGAGTTTGTGTGCTATGTTTCCAGAATTCAAAATTTTAGAGTAAACAGTGACCATGGATCAAATTTATACCTGACAAGCACTGTGATTGAAACAATGAAACAGTTGGACTGGGAATACAGCATTATAGGGAAACAGCATATTTAACACAAATAAATCACCACCCTTATTTATTCTTCCCATTTATTAATTCTGAACTGGTAGAGAACAGAGGTTTCAGAACACATAATTTGTTTTTCATTTGTTTCATTTAGTATGCGATTCTCTTTTTCTTTTATTGATGTAACTGCTCTGGCTACTTACGTTAATGTTGTAGGTGGTTTTTTTGTTTGGCTGGTTGGTTTTCATTGGAAACTGTAAGAAATATATAAGTCTCTCTACTTTTTTGTGTGTAGGGCTATAACCTGCTCTTGATAGTGCCACATCTTGTTTTAATATTCATGAAAGTTTCATGAAGGCATATGAAGTATTTAAGATCTGTATAGTCACTATACGCCAATCAATTTAATATTAATCTCAGAAACTGTATAACAATTCTTTCCTTCTTTGTAATTGTACTGATAACTGAGTTTGTGTGCTATGTTTCCAGAATTCAAAATTTTTAGAGTAAACTGCCTATGTGAGAGGCAGGGAAAATGAATACATGGTTTCCGAAGTATGAGAACATTTCTTCCTGCTTTTTTTCCCCGCTTTTATCTCCATCCACCAGTTTTGCTTGTAAAGTCTGTAGTCTCTGATAGTTGTAAACAAACCATTTAGATTTGCAGGGAAAGGAACAGAGTTGCCATTCTCCTACTTGCCTGAATAGTCCATTGTTAGTGGTGAACACTTTATTTGTGTGGAAATCAGTTGAATGTAGAAAGTATTCTTTTATGTCAAAGATCTGTTAATATACTTTTCTAATTTACTGGGGGAAAGGCATCTTTTATTAAAATTGAAGCTTGAACAAAGATAATATGATTGTTTTCTTTATTTTCAGTAGATTTCAACATAAATAAAAATGTACCTATGCATGGTACTAATCAATGAGTAGTTTTCTGTTAATGTTAAAAAAACCAAACCCCTGCCCCAAAAAAATCTGCAGGCAGATTCCATAAATGAACCTAAAACAAAAGAGAAAGGAACACCAACTGTGAAAAGGACTGAGATGGAAAGAGAACATCAGTTGTTTGTGGGGATTTATTTTCCTTTTATAGTAGGTTATGTGCTTGGCAATACGTAGAGTGAGAGCTGATGTGCCGGATGAGATTGCACCTATGTGGAAAAAAAATGGCTTTAAGAATTATTTTTGATACTGTAATGGAGCAATCTTTCTTTTTCCGTCTATTAAAACACTGAGTGCAGCAACAGGCAGGTAACAGTGTGCCAGTAAACCAAATAGAAGAACTGGCATTAAGGGTCCCCTTCCCCTGTGCCTGGCTCAGCACTGTTTGTGCTCCTGCAAAATACGGAGGATTCAGTTTTATTGCATTTGTTTGCTGTCTCACCTGTGGGCCAGCTTTGAAATGTGTGCACATGATTCAGTTTTTGAGGGTTTTTGTACAAAGACTTTGAAGGGAGGTAACGTTTGGGGCTTTTTGCTAATTTGTTTCTTAAGAATCTCCACACTTGCTATCATAATCCTTTTAGCAATATCATCCTAAAATTGTGAGTGAGAAATAGGTAATAAATGTAGGCAACAAAAAAAACACCCAAACATATGGGCCCTTTGCTGTCTTTATACTAGTGCTTCTTTTTGCAAGTGATATAAATGATATATTTGACAGGGTGTTGACAGCCTCAGCTCTGAGCTGCTGATTTTACATTATTTCTTCTCTTTATAAAGGCACAGATCTTCATATCCATATGCCTTTTATGTTTCAATGGCAAATCTGAAAAATAGTTTGATTATAATGCACAAATTTAATACATTCACTTTATACTATTCCCTTGCTAAGATTTTATGGAGTTAAATAAGTTAGCAGAAAAAAGGCCATTAATTTCCATTTAAAATTTGTTGATAATGGAGCCCCTTGAAAGCTTAGGAAGTTTTATTTATTCTCTAACTGTAAATGCAGGCATAACCCCTCCTCCCCAAATTAAACATTACATCTATCCGTTCAAATCATATTTATGTAAACAGTGTTCACTTTTAGCATCCTTCCCTATAACATTTCAAAATATCATTGTGATAGGAGGAACATTAATGCAATTTTCTGTGCCTTTGCTCCTCTTTATGAATTAATCATTTAACAGATCAGGCCTTTAAATAGCTGATAAAGATGGACCTCTGTTTTCTTAATAGCTTGTCACTGGCATATTCAGGCATTATACAGTCATGAATCAATTATCTTTGCTTTAATGCTACAGGGTGACTTTGAGGAAAATGCATCCAACCAAATAATATTATAATAATGATTATTCTTAGCCACTGAAGCTGAATTATTAAGTAATTCAAAATCTTTAGCAAAACTCCCACCTATTTTAGGAAGATTAGAAAGAAAATGCTGGTTCTGCAAATCTCACAAGAGAATGTAGGCTGTTACCACTCTCTTTGCAATTTAAATACGTTAAAGAAAAATAAAGATAGATTTGGAATAGAATTAATAGCTGTATCATTTAAATTACATCTAGAAATTTCTATGCCCATTAACTTGAATGAAGCACAAAAAAGACGTGACTTAAGTTGAGAATTATACTACAAAATATGCATCCATTTATTGTCCTAAGGGAGACCCCGCTATCTCAAGAAGAGGAGTATATAGAATCATAGAATCATTAAGGTTGGAAAAGACCTCTAAGATCATTGAGTCCAACCGTCATATGCTACTTTGAATATTTGAAAGTCAGCAACAAAAAGAAAAAAAAAAAAATTCAATTTCATGTTCAAGTGAATCACATCCCTCCCTCATCCAAATGCAGTTCTACTCAAAGAATCATAGAGTTTCAGAAGTGTTAGGGTACTTTAAATTTTGTTCCTTCATAGAAATGATATAGGCTTAGAAGTATTATACAGTGGGACAGCTAGTTAGCCCATAAAGTAGAATTAGTTTCAGCTCTAGAGAGATGTCAATGTGCCAATGTGAAAGGTTTAATAGGGTAGGTCAGTTAACAAAGCTGGCAATAAAGTATGTGTGGGGAAATTCTAACATGAAGAAAATTTGTGTCATGAAGTGGCTTATGGGAAGTTCTGGTGAGACATTGAGAATAGTTGGTATAACTTATTAATAGCTTCCTTTGGTTAATTATTAGTGATACACACATAGCAGGAAATGGATTACTCTTATGTAGCGATTAAAAATAAAATAAATCCTGAATCCTTGGGTGTTATTAGTTATAAGTAGCTTGGAGAGATTAGGAGAAAGAACATCAAGTTCAAGCTGGGTTTTCTTTAAGTCTGTCATGATGTAAATATCTCTGTAGGATAGCAGTAACTCTCCTGGAATGGACTTTTTTCTTTCAGTTACTGAAACAAACTAAGTCAATTTCAGAACTAATTTCCTGTTGGTTTTTTTCTGGCTTGATTACTGATCTCAGTATAGTTTTAAAGAAGTTTTAAATAAAATTAAGACACCATCTTAATATTATTATATTTTAAAAATATAATATATATTTTAAAATTACTTTTTAGTTGATAAGCATTAACTGTACCTTTTTTTTTTTGCTTTAATTTCTTACTTTTACTCTGTTTAAGGACATTGGCATTGAAATGTGAAGTTTGCTTGGAATTTATTTGCTTCTTTCAGTAAAAAAACAAGGAATGATACCAAGTCATTTTGCTGTGCTTCTTAAACTGCCATACAATTATTTGTTCATTAGAGGTGGCTAGAAATGGCTTATTTGTTTTATTTCAGCATATCATTAAATGTAAGGTCTTTGTTATTACTGGAGACATGAGGATTTCTGCAAAATAGGATTTACGTGTATAAGTCATTCTCACAAATGTGGAGCAGGCATCATAATATTTCACATTCACTTTGTTGCCTTACTACTATTGCTGGTATATTTTTTTTTTTTCATTTCATTGTGGTATAGATCCCTGTTTACAAATTCAAGCTTTAATTACATTTCAAATTAATACAATTAGATTTTATTTAGAACTGGAGACAATTCCCTATTTTTTCTGCTAAAGCTTTAGAATTTCCCTATATTGCAATTTGAAAATTATTCAGAGGTCAATTTACTGATTTGCAAGTGAAATTTTTCTTAAAACTAATTTATGAAAGTTTAATTATTATAGAAGTCACTAAATAAATCCTACAGGACATAGTGGTTGGGTTAGCAATTATTGTTAAGTTATAGTTCAACTATTTTTAGGAATGATAGGAATGCAACAACCTGTGATGTTTTAAAGCAACCAAGCTTGTAAGGAAATTTGCTGAGAACTATTAAAAGATTGTTTTATATATTTAGTAGTCTGATAGAAGTTTCTGTTTCAAATATGAAAAAGAACAACTCTGAAAGAAAAATAAATAATAAAAATGCTGTATTCCAATTTACATATAGATTAAATTACTCTTTCAACTTACAGAAGCAGTTGTTCGATTTATTTTATTTCCTACTCCTCTTTTACTTTATAGATATAGTTGAACCTCTCTTTACATAGAAAAAAAATCCAGAGGTTTATTTCACAAGCCAAAGTTGGGGAGATGTGAGCTTTTCTATCATGCCACCCCAGTGACTTGAGGCAGAGACAGCTACACAAAATAGGTATTTGCTGATAGGTTGTGACCAGCATTTCAATGCTGGCAGTGAAAGAGAAAACACAGATGTTTAAAAACACTGAGCTGATATGGCACCTCTGCCCATTTCTATTGTTATGCAAAAAAGGAACTGACATATTTTAAATTGTGCCTTTGAAAAATCACCACAATTAAGTCAACTTAACTCAAGAGAGGCAAACAGCATATCCAAATAGTACTTTGGGTTGACTGGCAATAGATCTCCCTTGGCAGAGCTGTCCTCCCTCTTAATGGAGATGTACAGAATTATTTTGTAAATCAAATATCTCATTTTTTTTCTTCATAACTGTAAAACTCACATTTGTTTTACAGATCTATGATGGCAAAGACAACACTGCTCACCTGCTGGGTGCGTATACTGGGGCATCATTAAGAGGCCTGACGCTAAGTAGTACTTCAAATCATTTGTGGTTGGAATTTAACTCAGACATGGAGGGCACTGATGAAGGTTTTCAGCTTGTGTATACCAGTAAGTATTTGAGAAAACATTAGTAATAAATTTATGATTTTAAAAAATTCTTTTCTCATAAGATGAAAATGCAGTCAAAAGACAAATAATGATAAAATCAACATCAAATCACTCATCACTCATCAAAATAATGTTTCAAAATTGTACTTCAAAAAACCCAAAACATGCAGCATACTGAAACCTTGCTTTGACAGTACTTTGTGTAGTTTGATACTTAAACCACTGTCTTTTTTCTAGTGGGTTATTCTGAAGTTTTTTTCAGTCTCGGAAAGGATAAGAAAAAACAGGATAGTTTTCAGTTAATTGTATAAGCACATAAAAATATCTAAGCATGTGAGTAGTTTTAAATGTGTAACCAAACCCCATTGTTTCATAAATATAATTCATAAGTAAAAGACATTCTCCATCTTAAGACTCATATCTGATACTAACTGCATTAGACTAGCAATTTCTGAGTTTGGATTATTGTTTAGAATAATCCAATTTGGAACCAAAATGATAAAGAAAGATTCCTAACAAAAACTTCTTACCTATATGTAGACTGACAAAATTAAACAATAAAGATTAGAAGAGGAAAAATCTTTTCAGATCTCTGGCATAGAGGGTGGACAGGAAACAGCGATATACATCTATTTTATCAAGTGGCAACTTCTGAAAATGTATGTGATTGTTACATGTGTCTATTGACACATAGTGTATATGACTTCATTAGCGTATAATTATTTCATCATTGCTGAATTATTATATAAAACTGAATTTTTAGCAAGCAGAACAGTGTTATAAGCTGCAATGCAGCTGCCAACCTTTTTTCTCCCTGTGCTTAAATCATTCATTTTCACCTGTTCAAAAATTTTTTTTACGTTTTAAAAACTCTCCATCATGTTTTTAAAACTAATTCTAATAAAACTAATGTAAGTCTAGCAGAATGAAAGGAAAATGTTTCAAGATACTACGAGAGTATGTAATTATTTTTCAGGTGAAGGTTGCATAATTATACCACATAATAGCCTGTGATAGCATTGGACTGTACCATATGATTAAAGATAGGCCTTCCAGTGCTGTGTTACTGTGTGTATGTCAAGATATTTCATTTTTCTTATTTATATAGGTACGTCCAAGCCCAGCACTTGAACCTTATCATTAACATTTCATGTCTTTGGAGACAGGCATTCTCATAGAATACACTTTCCTAGCCTGAATCGTTATTAGCCTGAACAGTGCTGAATCTTCTTTTGTAGATATTTGTAGAATTGGAAGAGAAAGAGTGAGAAAAACTCATGGGTAAAAATAAAGACAGGGAGGAAAGCAAAAAAGAAAAACCAAGAGATGCAAAGGCAGTCACTCATCACCTCCCACAAGCAGACCAGTGCCCAGCCAGTCTCTGACCAATGGCCCCTTTGGAAAGACTGTCCCCCAGTTTTATTGCTCAGCATGACATTATATGGCATGGAATATCTATTTGGTCAGCTGGGGTCAGCTGTCCCAGCTGTGTCCCCTTCCAGCCTCTTGCCCACCTCCAGCCTACTTGCTGCGGGGGCAGAGTGAGAAACAGAGAAGGACTTGATGCTGTGCAAGTACTGCTCAGCAATAGCAGAAACATTGGTGTGTTATCAACACTGGTTTATTCAGTCTAAAACATAGTACCATATGGGCTGCTATGAAGGTAATTAACTCCATCCCAGCCAGACTCTCCTTTACACTCCTTTACACTCTCCTTTACACTCTCCCTTCAGATTTATACACATGGATAAGATCCCCCCCCAAGCCCTCTCTTCTCCAGGCTGAAGATTCCCACCTCTCTCAACCTTTACCCATAGGAGAGTTGGTCCCACCCCTTAATCATCTTAGCGGCCCTTCGCTGGACTCTCTTCATTAGCTCCACATCTCTCTTGTACTGGGGAGCCCAGAACTGGACACCATACTCCAGATGTGGCCTCAACAGTGCTTAGGGTAGAGGGGAGGAATCACCTCTGTCGACCTGCTGGCCACATGCCTCCTAATGCAGCCCAGGATAGCCGCCTTTGCTGCAAGGGCACATTGCTGGCTCACATTTAGCTTGGCGCCCACCAGGATCCCCAGGTCCTTTTCTGCAAAGGTGCTTTCCAGCTGGCTGGCATCCAGCATATATTGTTGTATGGGTTTGCTCCTCCCCAGGTGCAGGACTTTGCGCTTCTCCTTGTTGAACTTCCTGAGGTTCGTGTCGACCCATTTCTCCAGCCTGTCAAGGTTGCTCTGGATGGCAGCATGATCCTCTGGTGTACCAGCCACTCCTCCCACTTTGGTGTTATCAGCAAACTTGCTGAGGGTACACTCTGCCCCATCATCCAGATCATTAATGAAGATGTTGAACAAGATTGGACCCAGTATTGACCCCTAGGGCACACTGCTAGTTACTGGCCTCTAACTAGACTTTGTGCCACTGATCATCACCCATTGCATGTCCCATTTTGGGAAAGACAGTTAATATTTGTTTTTCATATATATAAACAATGAAAACTTCCAAAAGTACCACGGGCTTACCCTGATGCTTTTAAGCAGTAAACAAAATCCCCACAAGCTGTAATGAAACATTCTGTGTCTTCAGGGACACATTGTGAGCATTCATGCTCCTTCAGTTGTCTAAAATAGCCAACTGTTGCCATTCTAGATCCCTTCACTATGCCCCTAGCTACCAAGTGCTTCTCCAAAAGGATACAGTTTTCCCTTTGGTCCTGTTGCCAGAACTGCCAGCACTGTGTGGATAGCTGAAATACACTTAAGGCAGCAAAAATGCTGCTAGTACCTACGCTTAGGCAATGGAGTTATATGTTCACCCTCAAGAGGGAAGTGATCAGTTGAAAAGACTACTTTGGTGCTGTGTCTATAAGCAGGCTGTCCAGAGATGAGGACATCTCAGGGATCAAGGAACATTTTAACTTCTTCTCACAGTGTGATCAACAATTTTCGTAGAAGACAGGAAATTCGAACTGGTCAATAAGTATCCAGACTGGCAATATAAAAAAAAGTTCTTCATTTGGGACTCACATTAGCCTCTTTTAGAGCTTCTGCAGTGCAGTCTATACTGGGAAACAATAGTTTAGCTAGGAATGAGAAAAGTTCATCTCGGAGGTTGTGGAAGCTCTTCAGGAGGTGAGCCATTTTCAGTGAGGCATTAAATGAGCTGAAGGAAGAACTGGGAAGATGCAGCATTTGACCTATTTTATTTTTCCTTGTGTGATCAAACAGCCTTATCCACCTGAAGCATTTTGTCTGTAAAATTAAATAATGAATATTTTTTCAATCAATAGTAATGATTCAGTACCTGAGGAGAGATGTAAAAGGCTTCCAACTGTTGACCAGATGGACAAATACTGTGTAAATTACTTCACTGAACAATGCAGACATGAAAAACCCTTCATTTGCTCCCATGTCACCTACAGATAGGAACATCAATCTGACACAAAGTGCCTTTTTTACCTATAAACAGTTTGAGCTGCATGATACTGATAAAATACATTTGATTTTGAACAAAGTGAGGTTTTGAGCTGCTTCTCAGTTAATAAAAGAAAACCTTATTTGGAATAGAAAATCTTTCTCCCAAATTACAGTTTATGTTTCCCCAAATGTTAATATGCTTCCCTGTTTCTGTATAATGCATAAGTCATTTTGTTTTCTTCTTGCTCCACATCTCTTAATTTTCCAAAATTTCCAAATTGTTTTGCTTGAATTCTCTAGATCATTATTATCATTGCTTCCTGCATGTAGTTTTTAAATTTACAAACTACTGAACGCAGGATTAGGGTAGGGATTGATGAATATAACAGTATTTCTTTGGTGCCATAGATGCTATTGTGCCATTAGTGTTACTGTGCACAATAACAAACAAATCTGCTGTGCAATTTTGTTTATGAGCCTTTAAATGTCTATTCACAAACTACATTGTCATCAAAGTAAATGGACAGTCACTTTAAAATTTACAAACTACTGAACGCAGGATTAGGGTAGGGATTGATGAATATAACAGTATTTCTTTGGTGCCATAGATGCTATTGTGCCATTAGTGTTACTGTGCACAATAACAAACAAATCTGCTGTGCAATTTTGTTTATGAGCCTTTAAATGTCTATTCACAAACTACATTGTCATCAAAGTAAATGGACAGTCACTTTAACTGCCATTTTAAAATTTCTCATATCATTTTAGAACTGATTGATAATGAATTTCCTTCTCAGTCTTTAATTGGATTCTTACGAAAAACGTTATGACACAGTTTGGTTTGCATGCTCTAAGTGAGGGGTATAGACAGTTATCCTACTTATACTGTTTAAAAACAGAGAAGAAACCTTAAATATATTGTTACATGAAGTCTGAAAATGTTTGATTTCCATTGGAAAACAGAAAATCTTTATTTCATTAATTTATTTATCTGTTTGATTTTGTAACTACAATGTTTTATTCCCACCACAGGTTTTGAGCTTTCACATTGTGAGGACCCTGGTGTGCCACAGTTTGGATATAAAATCAGTGACCAAGGCCATTTTGCTGGAAGCACTATAATTTATGGATGCAATCCAGGTTATACACTCCATGGAAGTAGCCTTCTAAAGTGTATGACTGGGGAAAGAAGGGCATGGGACTATCCTCTGCCATCATGTATTGGTATTAGATTATTTATTTTTTTATTTTTTTTATTTACTTAAACTATTATCTGAATATAAGAAAGGAAAAATTGTAAGGATTGTTAGATCTATGTGAAATCTGATCTGTATGTATACAGATCTATTTACACATACATTTACAGATCTGACTGCATAAATCTCATCTAATCTGCGAGTGGTGTTGCCTTTTTTAAGTTTAAAAACGATAGTAATTATTAAACATTCATGCATACTGAAATTCCTAATACGTGAAAATCTAGTTATAGTCAGCAAATAGTCAACATAAAAAGACAGCTTGATCAGAAAGCCAGGACCATATATGTTTTATGAGGGGTTGTAAAACTAGTAGTTTGTTTTTTTTTTTCTAATTGTATCTAAATAACATTAAGCTAGAAAACTTTTCATATATTTGAATATAAATACTATAAAATAAATTAAAAGAAAAACTTAAAGATATGAAGAAATACAGAGTTATACTGTATTTTTGTCACTTGGCTTCTGTTATGTTGCTGTGATGAATAACAATATTATACACTTTATTACAGTATTACAATAACTTTATAAGTTGTGCAGGTACCTACAGGCTCAATTTCTTCCATAGGAGAGCAAAAAGAAGACAAGACACAAATATGCTAGTATTTTTTTTTCCTTTTTCATCTCCTCTTAAAGGAAATGGGGATTGAGTGAGTAGAGGAAGCAAGGGGTGAAATGCACTTTGTGCCTAGATTTAAGTTTGACAGAAAACAATGTACTTTGGCATAACTTTATCAAGACATAAAGCCCATTTAGGAAAAAAATGCAACAAATAAGAACTGAACAGCTCTCTTGGAGTAATAATTAGGGAATAAATGCTTAAATCCCAATTTCTGATAAGCCTTAACTAACTTCTATGTCATTTAGGATATATGAAACTGAAGAATTAGGTGGAAAACATGGCATTGGAACGTGCAAGTAGCAAATAGGAGCTGTACAAAGAACATATGATGGAATTTGAAACAAAAAGATCGAATAAAATGTGAAGGTGCCAGAAAGTTGAGATTAAAAGTTTGAACAACAAATTACATTTTCAGTCCCATAATAAGTATTAAAAATCATAGGATGTATCACTGTAGTAGCACTCAGATATATATATATGAGTGACTTCTTGCTTAGTTTTAAAACAGACCAAGGTAAATTTGTCTAAAGTTATTCCTTCATTTTTTATTGATTATGTAGATTATGTACTGTGCACTATTTACACTAACTGTGGGAGATTCAACTTTCTCATATTCTAAGCAAATATTCAAAACCTCATATAGTTCAAATCTAGAAGGTCTACTGGAAGGGGATCACTAGAATAGCTCACAGATGGGAGATAAAAACTGTTGTCGTGTGTCCCCTCCATGACAGAGGTTGTTTGGAAGAAGGTCCCTGGATTTAATTATTCAGCAGTCCCTCTCCAAAATGTATGCATACAGCTCAAAGGGTACAGGTTGGCCACCTTTGGATTAGGAAGTGAGCCAGATTCAGAGCTGATATAAACTAACAAAAAATGTAAACAAATTGAAATCCAGAGTTGAATCTGGACCTCTGTCAAAAGTGATGATATGCTGCATATACTCAAGGTTTTATATTCTTTTTTCTTTCAGTACTTTAAACCATCCAACTCAAATTACTATCTTTCAAAAAAATTACACAAATTAAGCATCTAGGTTTTGCACTGTCACCAGACTCTGTGAAAACTACATTATAATTATTCCAAAATGTTCTGTATAGGTGAATCTATTTAGAATGTGAATCAATCTGTAGTATAAACTTCTTGAGGTTTAAATTAATCTTACTCAAAACATATCTATTAGTCTGCTATTCACAGGGAGGTTATTGATCCATCCAGTTCAGAATACCGTGTATTTGTATGTATTGCTCTTCCTTAAGCGAACAGAAGTACACAGATAGTGTCCTTTAAATGAATTTCGGAATAATTTATATTGCTTTTGTTTATTTTGATTAGGTATTTCTCCATAGGCAAGTAGTGAAACACGTTACTTGCATCCAGAGAGTTAAATGGTTGTAAAGCTGTTGTCTGTATCAGCAGTAGTATCCATCCCAACCTGAGGACTGCATAGGTTTGGCTAAATAGATTTTAAAAGAACTTTAATTAAAACAAGTGAGGTTTTTTGTATAGACAAGCTTAAGAAATCAAAAAGGTTTTGAATGCCAATTGTAAATAATGATCTTGAATTCCACATACCTTCTGGATCACTGCAGATGCTTTAAAATACTCTTGACGGTATGCAGTATGAAGCCTATAAAATGTCTTAGATATCAGTTGATGTCTTCTTGGGCTGAAAAATATATGGCAAAAGATTAATGATGTCTTAGTAATGATACACCATGAGGAAATTGGCTAGAAGAGAACTGGGAAGCAGAACGGCAGTTAAGAAATGCACAAGAACATCAGTAAGAAAAATCATGCTCAGTTTAGAAATGTTCCTCAAAGAAAACAACAAAATTACATCACCACAGTTTTTGTACAGGACTGAGACCTCTTTTAGATATCTCTTTAATATGTCCAAACAAAAGCCTGAATCTAAACATCTTACTCATCTGTGATCAAAACAGTCAGTTTTTGAGACTTTAAATTCAGTAATGGATTAAATAGCAGGAGGTGAAGATGAATCAGCAGTAAAACTGTTCTAACATTTCTGGTTTATAGGAATCCTTCTTTCAACATTCACTTTTAGTTAGAATCAGATTGAAGCTAAGCTTCTTTGCTATGAAAGGAAATTGGAAAAAAAGATTATTTTTGCAACACTGATGCCCTTTATTTCCAGAGTACTTGTTTATGAGTCAGGTAGCTGTATGCATTTAAGTTTCGTATTTACATGAACTTGGTCCCAGCCCACCACAAGATCTTTTAGGGTCTACAGATTGTTCAGGCAAACCCCGAGAATCTGTGAAAACAGTGATGCTTTGCATGAAATATTTTAGGTTGGCATGTACAAATAAAATTATTTTCTGGATATTTATGAGCAACATAAGTCAACAGACACTTTAATTTGCTGCTACTATCAGAAATCGGTTTAAAAATGCTACTGTTCTTGTTTTAGTATCATTTTATGGAAGAATGTGACATTGAGAAGACAATAGCAAAACTGTTTTCAAGCAGTTGTAGTAATCATAAATCTTAAATACGTGGTAAATGTTACAATACAACATACTATCCATGGAATCTGCAGGAAGAAATGTAGTATAATATATATTTCCTTTAATTTGACATCCTTAGAAAAATCTTTAGCATTGACACTTGGAGGCAAAATTAAGATTCTTAATTAGGATTGTCTTAGTAGTAAGCAATCTGGAGATGTAAGATAAAAGGGGTTTTGCTCTGTTACTCCTGACTGCAACCTGAGAGGATGCTGCTTTTTGAGAAGTCACCACTTGCACAGCTGATTCAGCAACCAGCAAAACTGGGGAGTTGGAATCTTGCTGGAGAGGCAGAAATAAGCCACTGGGGAGAGAGAGGGAACCTTCAAAGATCATAATAAAAAAGCAAAATTACATCTGTGAAAATTAGAAATCATAAACTTGTAGTTGTTCAGTGGTCCTGGATGAAATGTAATTAATTTCAATTTTCATTCAGTTTGTCAGTGAGTAATTTTTTCTTTATAGTGTACTTATTTAATTCCTTACTCTACTGGAAGAATAATAGATTATGCTATCCTCAGAATTGAATAATTACAAAAGATTTTTTTTTTTTTAAAGAGTATTTAGGAATTAACAGATTGTCAAAGTGCCTAAAAAAGTTATGAAAGGCCACCTGTCTCTGCAAATTTGCTTTTATTATGTCAGAAAATCCATCAAGAGTAGCATTTCAATTATATTTTATCATGGAACTCACAGATCATAAGGTAATAAATCTCTCAACTAATGATTTAGGTGATGTTAATCAAATGAGCTAATCAAAGCATTATTTTGGCTTTGTACTTCGCAAGAGAGAATTAGAGGGACTTTAAAAGGAAAGGAAGTGAAATAGGAAGGCTTTAAAGTTCTCAGGGATCTACATTAAAAAAAAATCAGGTTTTCTCAAAGATTAGGCATTAAGATTATGAAATACTCAGTTTTGCCTACTGACTGGCTGAGGCCATCTAAGAGGGAGCTACTTACCATCTGTTGTCCTCTAAGAAATACTATAGCTTCACTGTAAGGACAAGTTTTGAGTAAGAAGTTTTACAACTTCTTTTTCTATGCTGAAAGGCTGATTTTCTCTCTGAATAGCCTGTTTTTATTCAGTATGTTTCCTTTCTTTTTCTTTCATTATATAATGGTATGTTTTAAAATTATTATGTTGTGTTCAAAATTATTAGAAAAACATAGATGCCAAAGGAAAATACAGAAATATTCAAATAAAACCACATTTACAGGTTCCTTTCCCAAGGCACTTCAAGTCCTTATGTGTTGTCTTACAATGTTAGGGCATACAGTCAGTTTAGTTGTGTTACTTATTCAGCAAAAGAATAGATGTATAAATTGTTTGCTCACATGATTAGCTGGAAGACCATCTGTAATGAATTAAAAGTAACACATTACGTAATGTCGTTTTTTATTAGCTGAATGTGGAGGCCGTTTTAAAGGAGAATCATCAGGAAGAATCTTATCTCCTGGCTATCCTTTTCCCTATGACAACAATCTGCATTGCATGTGGGTGATTGAAGTAGACCCAGGAAATATTGTCAGGTACTGAAATGGAAACTTATAACAAATCTTTTTGGTTATATAATAACTAAATCTTACCTGTACAGTGGAGAATAAAAGGGATTTAGGATTTAAAATTTAAGATGCAGCTCAAGGCCAGTATTTTTGGCATTCTAAGTTTAAATATGTAGGTTTGTGTTGAAACTGTCTATTTTTCAATAAACATTGTCTGATGAAGATCAAGCTTTAAAATTGGTTATATATTTGTGAAACACTGCTGAATTTTAAACCAATTCATATATGTATATATGCAAACATATATACAAACTAGAACTGTTAACTGGAAATCTGATTACAAAATATCTAATATGAATGATATTTTAATGCCAAAGTTATAAGATTGAATATGTAAAAAGTGCTGGAGTCAGCAGAACTGTTGAGTGGAAGAGTCTACATTTTTAAAAAAAACCCTGCATTTCAGTAGTTCTTTTTAGTTAGACATGTATTCACACTATATAGCTAATTGCATGAGTTTACAGTTCTAGTTAATTTTTTTTTATGAGAATGTGATACATAATATTGTCTTAAGAAAAACAAAACTATTTTCTGAAAAGATTGTGTGGATACTTGTAGATTATTTGAATAGCTAAAGTAATATATTATTTCATGGTAGACAAATTCAAATATTGTTAGTTTTTTTCTTTCAAATACATTTCTGTATTGGGCTTTTATGCATCCAAAGGTAAAGGTGTGAAACACTATAGAAAATCACCCTTGGAAATCAAAGTTTATTTGCTTTTTTGGTTTAGTTTTGTTGCTAAAATATGTTGTTGAGTAATATGAAAGCTGACAATAAAATCATGGTATTCTTACAGCCTCCAGTTTCTTGCTTTTGATACTGAGGCATCCCATGACATTCTACGAGTTTGGGATGGTCCACCTGAGAATGAGATGTTACTCAAAGAAATTAGTGGATCCCTTGTTCCTGAAGGCATTCACAGTACACTCAACATAGTAACTATCCAGTTTGACACAGATTTTTATATCAGCAAATCCGGATTTGCCATACAGTTTTCAAGTAAGTTGATGAATTTAATTTTTATTTTTTTTTGTAAGGTAGTTCACTCATAGATAATTGTAGTGCTGGGAAAAATTGATCAGTGACAACATTTCTGACTTTTATAGGGAAAGAATTGGCTTAGACTTACAGATTTGTTGTAAAGCTATATTATTATCTTAAAAAAAAAAAAAAAAAACAAAACCAAAAAAATCATGTCCTTTGCTAGTTTGGCTTTGTTTCAAGGGCAGCTGGGGCAGTGCCAGAATGCTCATAATTATGACTAGTGTTTTTCACAAAGGAGGTGATGTAGGCATGTTAAAGGCTCCATCCTTTCCTAATCAATAAGAGTTTCTGCTTTCAGAGACATCTGTGCAGAGTCTTCATTCCTGCTGCGCTTGTATAGGATGACATGGGAAATAGCATTACAGGAACAGGAGTGTCCTTCTCCCTTTTGCCTTCTAGTGCTATTTCATCTTATTACAGGCAGCAGGATGACAAATCTGAACAGTTACTTAACTGTTATTAAATCCCATTAGACATTTTTAGTGCTGAAACAGAAGAAATCATTGAGTGAGGTCCATTTTGACCTTTTTTTTTTCTGGTCAGTGAAATTTATATATTTTTTCAAGATTAGCAAGATCTGTTCTAATATCATTATTTTGTTTAGCAGTAGCAATGTTTCTAACATGGGTTGATACAGAGACTCTTAATGATAACATTGTTTACCTTGTTGTACTTCCTGTGCTCAGTAGTTATTAGCCCTTGTTTTCCCCTACCCTCATTTTTTCTATGTGTATGACAAATACACGTGTGTGCTCATAGTAATTTGAAGGAAGAATGAAGTATGTGAATGAGAGGACAAAGTAAAGGTATTTAATTTGTAGTGAAAGAGTGCCTCTGCTCCATCTGCTGGTTTTTAAAGCCATGAACAGTTTTTAATTCCTTGGCTCCAAGATATTTTTGCCATTTTACCACCTTACCCCCTTCCAGAACCTGTTTGGGAGAGTCTCACATATCTGCTTTCCAGCCTCAGACATGCTCCTTTATTTAATGTTGAGGCCAAAAAGGGAATGGAGAGAGCATTATGCACTGAACTTATTCAGGTGGCCATTTAGGGTGAGCGGAGAAAAATGCAGACTAAGAATGGAGTTGCAAGGAAAAATTGATGGGACAGGAGTAAAGCCAAAAAGCAGCTACTGATGTACTTCCAGTGCTTTACCTGAAAAGAAGTTTTAGAGTTTCATCTGAAAGGAGAGGTATTTTATTTAATTTTCCATGCTCTTGCAGTCTGTTGAGATCTAATGATGACAGTTTAAAGGATCCGTGAAGTGTTACTGCCTCAGCATTTCTCTTACTCTTCAGTCCAGATTCACAAAAATCACAGTGATCCTTCTCAAATACTTGATGTTGCACATTTTGGGTATATACTCCTGATTAGAATCGCAGAGATTTTTTTTTTTCCCCCCTAAGTTAAGATTTTTAAAATTATGTATAAATAGCTACACAACATGAATTACACTGTTGCTGTATGGACATATTATTTTACTAACCAGGAAAGAAATGTATTTGAGGAGATGGAGGAAATAAAAAGATAAATCTGTGCAACTTTGTTTCAAGCTTTCATACACTTTCTTTGAGTATATAATGTTGTCTGAGTGAAACAGATGGTGTCTGCATACGTTAGCTACAGTGTAATTAACAAACAGAAAGCTCACACAGGGGAGGTATCTGCTTTTACTTTCCTCTTGCCATTTCATGAAATTGGGTGTGAGTATTTAACTGTATTATTGGTCCTTTAACCTCAAGAGGAATGTTACTGAATGACAACAGATATTTTATGTTCAAACCTTTTTAAGACCTTGAATGCTTTATTTTTTTATATATTATTTTCTTTATCTTTAAACTAAAAATTTGTATCTAAAAAGTGGATTAACCTTCTTATCAGTTCCTTACAGTTTTTTTATCTCATTTTTCTCAACTGTTCATACCAATTCTACGTCTGTCATTTATTTAATAAGTGAAAAATGTTCACCATTGATAATATGGTATAATTTGAATTTGACTCCTTTACAAGTCATCCAATATATACAGAAAATGAATTAGTATATAGTA
>NW_008795125.1:584211-585233 GCF_000699145.1 Aptenodytes forsteri | reverse complement strand
TATAGAAAAAAATTATATATAAAAGAAAAAATATAGAAGAAAATAGTAGAAAGAAAATTGTAATTTAATTAATATTATATATTACAGCTGGTACTATTAGATTTGTCTCTATCTAGGGCTGCCCAACACAACCCTTTACAAGGCACTGCAGCTGTAAATAATTTTGTAAAATTTAGGGGATAGGAAGGAGAAGGGAGTCAAAATGAGATTTTCTTGCCCATTGCCTCAATTAGTCTGTTTTGTTTGTTTCTTTTTGTTTGCTTGCCTTTTTAGGGAGAAAAAAGAATCATTTTTGTTATCTGAAATAGTAGAACTATTTCCATAATTTTAACATTCATAATCTCTTTCCATAAGTAATTAACGTGAAGGAAACTATTTATTTTACGCTGAACTTCTAAGGAATACTGCAGACTTCTTTATGGTTGACAAGGATAAATTTTCTAAGTTAGTACAATTGTGCATTAGTTTGAGAGGGAGAAGAGAAACTGATGGATTTGGGATGAAATAAGGGAGCTCAGCCTGCTCATGCTTCTGTACTTTCTACCACCATCAAGTATCTAGGACTACTGAAAGTACAGCTTGTTTTATATGTCTAATGTAAACAAAGAAATAAATGCTACTGCTCATGTGTCGTGGGTTAACCGAGCCAGCAACTGAGCACCACACAGCTGCTCGCTCACTCCCCTTGTCCCGGTGGGATGGGGGACAGAATCAGAAGAATAAAAGTGAGGAAACTCGTGGGTTGAGATAAGAACAGTTTAAGAATTGAAATAAAGTAAAATAGTAATAATAATAATAGTAATAAAAGAATATACAAAGCAAGTGATGCACAATGCAGTTGCTCACCACCCATCGACCGATGTCCAGCCAATCCCTGAGCATCAGCCCTCTGGCCAGCTTTTCCCTAGTTTATATACTGAGCATGACGTCACATGGTATGGAATATCCCTTTGGCCAGTTTGGGTCAGCTGTCCTGGCTGTGCCCCCTCCCAGCTTCTTGTGCACCTCCAGCCTTCTCAGTC
>NW_008795125.1:583092-584020 GCF_000699145.1 Aptenodytes forsteri | reverse complement strand
CTAAAACATCGGTGTGTTACCAACATTGTTCTCATCCTAAATCCAAAACACAGCACTGTACCAGCTACTAGGAAGAAAATTAACTCTATCCCAGCTGAAACCAGGACAGTATCCACCCCTTATTCTATACCATCTATGTCATGCCTAGGTCCCCACACTTTCCAATACATTCCAATTAATCACCACCACTTTTCCTATCTTTTGATATATATACAGACACAGGTATCATTCCCTTAGTCTATGGGCCATCCCTCTAAAATGTTAGTTGGGTTGATTTAGTCCATGACTTTGGGCTCCATCTGTCATAACAGTCCTTCAGGGCATGAGAGATAGTGTGTGGTGTTGGATAGTTGCATGCTGAAGCCAGTTCTGGTTCCCTTATCACTGTGCTTTGCTCGATTTTCATCAAAGTTCATTCTTCATTAATCTAGGTGATTCGTACTGTAATACCATTGATATGGCACATAAACACCATGGAAGTGATGATATACAATGTTATATAGCAATTAACATCATAGACTTAATTCATTGGCTGTTCTCACCCAAAACTAAATCCCTTTGAGATACACATCAGAATTCCCCATCTTCTCACATTACCCACCAAGTGCACCCAGATCCTTGAGCAAAAGCAATCCCACGAATGGGTTTGCCTTTTCCCGAGGCAGGACTAACCCAGACTGTCTTCCCCAGCATATTTTTTTATTATTTTATATATTTTTTTATGTGCACTACAGGGACTTTATCCACTTCTACAGTACGTAAAAGTTATGACTGGTGTCCTGGTTTTGGCTGAGATAGAGTTAATTTTCTTCCTAGTAGCTGGTACAGTGCTGTGTTTTGGATTTAGGATGAGAACAATGTTGGTAACACACCGATGTTTTAGCTGTTGCTGAGCAGTGCTTACACTAGTCAAGGACTTTTCAGCTTC
>NW_008795125.1:559107-577050 GCF_000699145.1 Aptenodytes forsteri | reverse complement strand
AGTAATAATAATAATAATAATAATAATAGAATATACAAAGCAAGTGATGCATGATGCAACTGCTCACCACCCACTGACCGATACCCAGCCGGTCCCCGAGCAGTGACCCCCCTGGCCAGCTTTTCCCTAGTTTATGTACTGAGCATGACGTCACATGGTATGGACTATCCCTTTGGCCAGTTTGGGTCAGCTGTCCTGGCTGTGCCCCCTCCCAGCTTCTCGCTGGCAGGGCATGAGAAGCTGAAAAGTCCTTGACTAGTGTAAGCACTGCTTAGCAACAACTAAAACATCGGTGTGTTATCTACATTATTCTCATACTAAATCCAAAGCACAGCACTGTACCAGCTACTAGGAAGAAAATTAACTCTATCCCAGCCATATTGTCTTTGATGTGTAGTGTATCATTTTCTTGTTGGACATCTGCAAACCATGACTATGGAATCTCTTCACATAAACTGTAGAATTTTTCACTTTCTGCTGTCTCCTTTGAGATGACAGTGAAGGAACACAATAGAAAGCAGAGCCCACAAAGCCTGAAAAACAAAGTGCAAAAAGATGTCTAATAGAGCAGAATATTCAAAAAACTTTGTATATACGTGTAAAAGAAAAATAAGAAGCTCTGGTGATTCAACAGTAGGATTGCAATATGAGGATTTTGGAACATGTCTAAATGGGATGAACAGATTGAATAATGTACCTAGAAGACAGGTGCCAGAGGTCTTCCCTTAAGTTAGGAGAAGAGTGAAAGGTTGACAACAGGCCACAAGCAATATGCAAACAGGAAGTACCTGTTACAGCATATTTTCTCTGAACTGTCAGAGACAGGGCATGAAAAACCCAATACGTACTGGAAAAACACCAATGAAATCAGCAGTAACTTCATTTGGTCAGTAAATTCTGCACAAAATAGAAAATTAGGCCTTCAAGAAAAGTGAAGGAGAAAGAGAAGGGAAGCAGCATGTATTTGCCAGACACACAAGCTGTATATCTCAGGGTCAGACAAAAGTATTAAGCATAATGAAACATTTTCTTCAGATGACATTGCTTCATGTCACCAAGCTGAAAGTAGTAGCTGAGAGAGGAAAGGACAGAGAAAGAGAATTGAAAAAAGTTGAGTGAGAACATTGAAGTGCAAAAAATTGTGTGATAATAATTGTGTGTGCTTAAAAAAACATTTTTGGTCCCTTTAATACATGTGAAGTGTGTAATATCAGATCAGATCCTACTGAAGTTGATGAGATTATTTCCATAGATTTCAAGAGCCTTTGAATCTGGTATTACAGGGAAGTTTCCTCTCTGCTAGCTTTAACAGTTCAAGTGCCATTTATCATTTATGCAGAAAGGAAGGATCTGTATTCATCTTTCATAAGCCATTATTTCATCATTAATAGCTGCACTACTGAGTCACTCAGCATTACAGACTGCATTCTGCTCAGGCCTAAGTGTGCAGTCACATTTCTGACTAATTAAACAGCACACAATGTAGAGCATTTTTTGAGCATTATAAGGCAGCCAGCGCAGAACTAACCTCTAAACATGTTTTGACTATTTGGGAGTTTTTTTGTAAGTAGATGCTCTAGCAGTATTTTATATCTTGTGACAGCAATTTCTTATATAACAGGATATGCCTTAAAATGTTTGGATTTACTTTACTGTCAAACTACAGCTGTCCCTCCTTATTTAAGACTGGGTGAATAGCCCTTTGGAGTTACTTGTCTCTGTAGACTACAGAAAAAGCCTAGAAAACTTTTGTCAGATACCTACCTGGATGGCTTAAGTTTGGCAATATTAATTTCCAGTCTAGAATTATAATGCATGATATTGCTTACTTTGATTACATTTAATGATTAAATGCTTACAAGTCAGCTTTCTCTATTTATGTTTAGTGCTGATTTATAGCTACACTGTCTTCTAAATGTCCTGTGTTTGATTTTTTTGTTTGTTTGTTTGTTTTGTTTGGTTGTTTTCTTTGTTCTTGTTGGGGGGTGTTTTCTTTTGCGGGAGGGGGATTTTTTTGTTCAAAGAAAGACATATTCACTACAGTCTCATTTAGGAAGATTTTTTTGACACTGAACACCCTCTTGTTTTTTTTTTCTTTTCTCCGGTTTTCCAGTAACAGAGATCTCTACTTCTGACATGTTTAACCTGAAGGTGATTTGAGAATGGATTTGGGGAATTTAACTGTTTTCTTTCTCAGATTGCTGTTTACTAGCACTGCTGGTATAGGGATCACTTCCTAACATAACTTCTTCACTTTTTGAAGTCAGATAGGATTTATTCTCCCTCATGTCTATTCCATAGCAGAACCACCTTTTAATCTAAATTGTTTTCGTACTCTGGTTTGCTGATTTCTTTCAACTTTGAGAGGAGTCCTTTGGATTTAGAGATTTCAGGATGACTATTTTCCTATCAGAAATAACTGTGAATGTTCACACTTCTAAATTTAGCCCAGTGTTTTTGTTTTGGTTTTGCTGGGGGTAGTGTTGGTATGTCTTTTCTTGGGTTTTTTGTTTGTGTGTGGTTTTTTATGGGTTTGTTTGTTTTGTTTTTAGCATCGAGAGGCTTAAAAGAAAGAAGCCATTGAATAGATTTGTTTCCTTCTATCAGTTGTTGCCTTTCTTCTAAGTAGCAGATATTAGTAAAAGGAATAACCACCTGTGGGTCTTTCAATGGCAAAAATGTCATTCCTGTCACAGGTTTGTAAATGACATTAACTGCTCAGTAGCTATTATCTCTTAGTTCAGTAGTATATAGGATATGTGTATTTTATGCAGGCAAATACCGTGAGTTAGTGCTTCCATGTAAAATGCCCTGGTAATGGCTTGTAGCTAGAGACATCTGGAGTTATGGTATGGATAGCTGAAAGCAGAAAGGAAGTATTGAAAGAAACAGGTTAATTTATAAGTACTTTTGAAATGATAAATAAATAAATTGTCCTCTTGGTCACGTCACCATAAAAATAACTTATTTTAATTATATTGAAGATTGAACTTCCTTAATTTAAACTCCATGCAACATAGTTTGGCCAAACTTTTGTGCCTTACATCAATGCAAAGCCTACTCATTTGCCCTAAATTTACAGATGTAGAGTTTAAAATAGACTTAATCTGACTTGTGACATGGCATTTCAGAGAGCTCAAGCTGATTTGGTTCCAAATTGGGAATGTCATGTGTCTCATTAATGTTTTAAGTTCGTATTTCAATTTCATGTGTGTGAAATCTATTCTTTGAATCTGAAAAATCTGCTGGTATGTTTTCTGTTAAAGCAATACAAAACTCAACACCGTACTTTAGGTTTCTCGGATAAAATTTGTAATTCTGGTGGGTGATTTTACTTGCAAACAAAAGATATTACAGATCTTTATAATTGCCTGTAAAACAAAATAAATTTGGAAGTGCAAAAATGTCTTTATGTGGAATCATAATGTTATAAATGAAACTACTTTTCTATTTCAGAAAAGGTTCTTTTTAACTTCCTCATCAATTTTTTCTCTTTGGTTAATCCAATCTCTTCCATTAAATTCTTTAAACTTAGCTATTGATGGAAATAGTACACAAGGCAGTCCAATGTTTCTATAGCAGTACATTTGTACAAATCTTTTAAATTATCCCAGCTAAGATACTTTGAAGATTTAATTAATAGCATGTACTTTATTTTCCATTTTGTATTAGTCAGTAAAAAATATAGTCAGAAGTATATGGGTTACTCTGTTTTGTGTAACAGTTGTCTTCCTAACAGATAATTGTGACATCAATAGAAGGACATTACAATTTGGTCTGTATCCACATACACAATTGTATTATTTTAGTTACAGTAGCAAATCAGAGAATGAGGGGATAAGGAATCCTGATCATCAAATAGTAGCTTATGCTTAATAATACAGTTTGCCTCTTTAGGGTCCTTTCGGACCAAAATTATGTGCCTTGATTGACTGGATAAGGAGTATAATCTCAATGAAGCTTTCCCTTCCTTGCATTTCCATTCCTACCAATAAGTGAGCAAAACTGCATGAAACCAGGGCTTGCTACTTTTTGTCTTCTATGTACAAATAAGCATCTCCAAACCCACTCGTCTTCTAGAGATTTCACCCTGAATATTAGTCTCTGCGTTCATATGCTACATTGGTTATTCAACAGTCCTTTTTTGCAATCTTACATAGAACTACAGGCAAACTACAGTGTGACTGGCAAATTCATCAGCTGAGGTTTACAGGAATTACTTTGATGCAACTATTTAAAGATGACATTTTGCATCTTTAAATGTATGTGAAGTTCATCCTGCCTCATTGAAATATCTTACAATATGTTTTGTATGTAGGAGAGTAGCACTGAGCTGGTTTTGCAGTATTCTCCCAAAAGGTATCTTGTTAAGTATTTGGTACAAAACACAGAAGAAAACAGCATGGAATTGACATTCAATCATATGACTGGGGAAACCATTTTCCAATAGTAAATAAACGAGATGCCATAGTTATTCTGCTCTCTGTTTTCACTGACAAATTATGGTATTGCGTTAATGCTACTTTGGAGATAGAATTTCTGTTCGACATTTTCAGTATCAGTAGTTTCCTTTATTTATGATTCATGTGCCATCCTTTATAGATATACCCAGGCACACACATGCGTACATGCACACACATGTGCACGCGCGCATGCACACACACACACGATGGCCTCTTTCCTGCAAGTAGAGATACATCTTCAGGACTGTTATCCTTTTTCTACACTCAGATTAGAGTAGAATGCATAAGTGTACAGGAGAGACAGCTATTTTGAGATTTATCTTCTGTTTCTCCAAGGTCTTATCCTCCTCTCACTTATGCATCTCTCATTTTCAGTCAATGAGTGTAATTGAAGTGCGCTTTCTGTTGTATATAATCCATACCATAAGAAAGAAAGGTGTTTTGGAAGTTTTATTGCTAGCTTGTAATGGAATACACATATCACAAAAATCTATCTAGAGAGAAGTAATATTTTGAGAGAATGGCTAAAATATACATATAAGTTAAATTCCTTGAAGGCATATCAAACTAGATTTACACTTAATCAGTGATACTTTTTCATGTTCTGTAACTAATCTCGCTGCCTTTTGAAAAGGTTTCACTAGTGGAATCCCCATGCAACATAGTTTGGCCAAACTTTTGTGCCTTACATCAATGCAAAGCCTACTCATTTGCCCTAAATTTACAGATGTAGAGTTTAAAATAGACTTAATCTGACTTGTGACATGGCATTTCAGAGAGCTCAAGCTGATTTGGTTCCAAATTGGGAATGTCATGTGTCTCATTAATGTTTTAAGTTCGTATTTCAATTTCATGTGTGTGAAATCTATTCTTTGAATCTGAAAAATCTGCTGGTATGTTTTCTGTTAAAGCAATACAAAACTCAACACCGTACTTTAGGTTTCTCGGATAAAATTTGTAATTCTGGTGGGTGATTTTACTTGCAAACAAAATCCATTACAGATCTTTATAATTGCCTGTAAAACAAAATAAATTTGGAAGTGCAAAAATGTCTTTATGTGGAATCATAATGTTATAAATGAAACTACTTTTCTATTTCAGAAAAGGTTCTTTTTAACTTCCTCATCAATTTTTTCTCTTTGGTTAATCCAATCTCTTCCATTAAATTCTTTAAACTTAGCTATTGATCGAAATAGTGCACAAGGCAGTCCAATGTTTCTATAGCAGTACATTTGTACAAATCTTTTAAATTATCCCAGCTAAGATACTTTGAAGATTTAATTAATAGCATGTACTTTATTTTCCATTTTGTATTAGTCAGTAAAAAATATAGTCAGAAGTATATGGGTTACTCTGTTTTGTGTAACAGTTGTCTTCCTAACAGATAATTGTGACATCAATAGAAGGACATTACAATTTGGTCTGTATCCACATACACAATTGTATTATTTTAGTTACAGTAGCAAATCAGAGAATGAGGGGATAAGGAATCCTGATCATCAAATAGTAGCTTATGCTTAATAATACAGTTTGCCTCTTTAGGGTCCTTTCGGACCAAAATTATGTGCCTTGATTGACTGGATAAGGAGTATAATCTCAATGAAGCTTTCCCTTCCTTGCATTTCCATTCCTACCAATAAGTGAGCAAAACTGCATGAAACCAGGGCTTGCTACTTTTTGTCTTCTATGTACAAATAAGCATCTCCAAACCCACTCGTCTTCTAGAGATTTCACCCTGAATATTAGTCTCTGCGTTCATATGCTACATTGGTTATTCAACAGTCCTTTTTTGCAATCTTACATAGAACTACAGGCAAACTACAGTGTGACTGGCAAATTCATCAGCTGAGGTTTACAGGAATTACTTTGATGCAACTATTTAAAGATGACATTTTGCATCTTTAAATGTATGTGAAGTTCATCCTGCCTCATTGAAATATCTTACAATATGTTTTGTATGTAGGAGAGTAGCACTGAGCTGGTTTTGCAGTATTCTCCCAAAAGGTATCTTGTTAAGTATTTGGTACAAAACACAGAAGAAAACAGCATGGAATTGACATTCAATCATATGACTGGGGAAACCATTTTCCAATAGTAAATAAACGAGATGCCATAGTTATTCTGCTCTCTGTTTTCACTGACAAATTATGGTATTGCGTTAATGCTACTTTGGAGATAGAATTTCTGTTCGACATTTTCAGTATCAGTAGTTTCCTTTATTTATGATTCATGTGCCATCCTTTATAGATATACCCAGGCACACACATGCGTACATGCACACACATGTGCACGCGCGCATGCACACACACACACGATGGCCTCTTTCCTGCAAGTAGAGATACATCTTCAGGACTGTTATCCTTTTTCTACACTCAGATTAGAGTAGAATGCATAAGTGTACAGGAGAGACAGCTATTTTGAGATTTATCTTCTGTTTCTCCAAGGTCTTATCCTCCTCTCACTTATGCATCTCTCATTTTCAGTCAATGAGTGTAATTGAAGTGCGCTTTCTGTTGTATATAATCCATACCATAAGAAAGAAAGGTGTTTTGGAAGTTTTATTGCTAGCTTGTAATGGAATACACATATCACAAAAATCTATCTAGAGAGAAGTAATATTTTGAGAGAATGGCTAAAATATACATATAAGTTAAATTCCTTGAAGGCATATCAAACTAGATTTACACTTAATCAGTGATACTTTTTCATGTTCTGTAACTAATCTCGCTGCCTTTTGAAAAGGTTTCACTAGTGGAATCCAGAGCCTCTTTCTCAAGCCCTAATTCTTTCAAATTCTATATATGGATTTTTACATCCCATATATATCTTCTTACTTCAGTTTTGAGAATAGTTCTTAACATGGAGGTTACTTCAAGTTTGTTAGCTCGTTGTCTGTTCCTACTTTCCTTGTTACCCCATTCCTGGCTAGGGCTGGGTGTTTTGTAACATAGTTAAATTAAAGGGAGGTACTTGCTGCTATTTTATTGCCATAGAAATTTTTCTTTTTTCTTAAAAGCATTCCAGTAAGCTGCCTGATCTCTGGCTGGACATATTCAGACATGCAGTCTGAGATATAATTCATTTACATAGAGGAATTTTAAAACCTTGCAAAAAACAATCAGATCTCTATTCTTATTTATATTCCCATTGTTGTTTTGGGAAGGTGTAATCTGTATAATGAGACTAAAGAAAACAGAAGCTGTTTTCTGACAGTGTTCTGTAACTTTTTGCAAGTGATCATAGTATAATGCTTTCCTAAATCAAAAATTTTAGTTATCCTAACAAAGGTCAGAGTAATGACATTCAAGTGTATGGGCAGAATGTTACCAAATAATGAGGCCAATTCTGTATCAATGCCAAAACATTCAATTATAGCATGAAAAAAATTAAAGCAATAAGTCAACAAAAGGTGAATACTTCAGACAGATTAAACACCTTCTTACTTTATCAGGTGTCAGGAGCTCCAAATTTGGCCCTATCTTTAAGAACTCCCAAAATATTAATAGAGTTTTGAAACTGTAAAGCTATAAAGCATATATACAATTTGTGATACTAAAGGACAAAATAGAAAATTTAACTTTTAAGATAGGAGCAATCTCCCCCTCTCTTCAGAGGATTTCAGTTCACCCAGAGTGCAAAATCAAGGACAAGGCAAATCAGCAGTGCTGTTCTGTGTTGCACAACTGTGTCCTTAACAGTTGCAACAGAACAGGTTGCACACTGTTCTGTAAAGAATCAAATTCAACAGATGTATTTTCATTCAGATCATCTTAATGATCTTTTCAGTAGAAATGGTATTAAAAAACAGGTGATCATTGGTAAGATTTTTCAATGCATGAGTAGCCCTTGTGTGTGGTCCAAGATCCTGGTGATTGTTTCTTTCTGAGAAGCTATTTCTATCTCCCTGTATTCATATACGCATATAAAGGAATATGCCACCTGAAATAGGGATTGTTCTGGTATAAAAAGCTTATAAAACCCTATAGTTTCAAAAACACCCAAACACCAAAACATGCAATCTAAATGAAATTAAGATTTTCAAAACACTTCTCCCCAGCTGGAATGCATTGCCAGCATGATTACATATTATCACAGTATCCATTTTCTGCTGAGTTCCAGCAATTATCTGAAACCATATGTCAATTAATTTATTTGGGGCTGGGTTTCATATTCAGTGCCAAAGCTATGAGCAAATGCTTAAGTGATAATAGGTGTTCAGAATTGAAGAGTTCATATTTATGGAAAAAGAGATCTACTTATGAACGGGGAAAAAATAGCTCATAAGGTTGTCCAATAAGACATGATAAGAGTGTAGTACTTCAGATGGTTTTGACAAAACGCATTTTAACAACTAATGTAAATTGACAACAACAAAAACAATAAGAAAAAAGAAAATTAGGTTATGTCATTAAACCTGTGTCTGTTATCTTCCTAAGAACTAAAATGTATCTGACAGTAAAATCAGATAAAGTCCCTTAGGAAAGAACTTGATCTCCACTGTTCCCCCCACAAAAAAAGATGTGAGACTATACCAGGTTACAATGTAAATAACACTTCTAAAACAAGTTCAGTTAATAATTGCTATGAAATACTTTTGATTGATAATCAGTAGAATGCATAAAATAATCTGGATACAAATTCTGAATACAATAGCAATGAAATAATATTTAAGAATGCAGTTGGCCACATAGTCTGTGTTTTCCAACTTGAGTTATCAGGTAAGCATTCTAAAACTTACCATTACTGGTCATACAAACCATTGCTGTTGGAAACACAGAAGTATAAATCTCCAGATTTCATAAAGAATCATATGCGATACAAAACAAAACTAACATGATGAATATTTAATAACATGGGACTTGGCATCTATGGTAACCATGAATTCGTAATGTCTTTCAGAACTACCTCTATTGTTGAGCTTTCTTGGAAAATCTAACAGGTGAATCTACACTGATTAAACTATGTATGGAGTGAATTTCTTAATGAGCTCCAGTATACAGCAAATATGTATAAGGGTTTAACTAAAAAAAAATCATGAATGTGTGGCAGGAGAAAGATGCAAACACACACCAGACAGATTTTTTTTTTTCTTTTTTTTTTTAAGGCCCTGGCCAAATTTACTTTTTTGTTTTGTTTTTGCTTTTTTCCCCAAAATGATTAATAAGTCTCCTACCTGTAAAATAAAATTATTAAAATAAATTGTGTTTCAATAGCTAAGAATAAGATCCTTGAAGCCAACTCTATCCACAGAAATTTAAGTAATTATTTAAGTCTTTCTATGAGCAGCAAATTCAGTAAAATATTTTTTAAAAACTCAGCTTTTCCACCTTTTAAAAACTTGTGTTTTCTTTCAAAGTTTCTTAAAGAAAATAATCTTTCCCTATGTCAGGGTCCTGAGCGCACTAAACAGGCCTTACTGGCCCTGAGCATCCTCAACTGGGAACCCCCTTACCCCCTGCCCAGGAGTCCCATTCCAGCTCAGCACAAGGCTCCTGAGCAATGCTTTAGGAGTGCTAGTGTCCAGCCCTGTGGATGGACCCCTTGGACCTACACTGTGGGGAGCTTGGCTCCCGTACAGACCCTTCTGCCCTACGCTGTAGGGAGCTTGGCTCCTAGATGGACTGCAAGCCAGTCATATCCCTGGATTATATTGCCTGATTTAGAAGTCATTTTCAGAGGGTAGATGCTTTTCCCCCAAATCCCTCCCATGTCCCACTTGTCAAATGTATACTTAGAGCATAGTATATTATGGGGATACCAGGCATGGCTTTACTTTCTATATTTTTTGGTAATAATTGTCTTCAAAAGATTGCTAGTCAGGTTCAGCTCTAATGCTTTTTTTGCAGGTTGGGAACTCCCAGAAAACTTTGTACTCAATTTATGTGTGGGTGTGGATGCATGAGCCTGTGCATGTGCCCACATATAATGCAACAGAAGTTTAAGAGAACAATACCACACAAAGACCTTACTGGTTATTTATTATCAGGATAATATTACCAAAATGGGAATATTATTTGTTATACACTGGGAAACAGGGAAAGAAAAAAAAAAGCCATTACCTTGTAAAGGACCTTGCAGCGTGCATCTTTTCATGCAACTTTACAAGCTGTGGCTTGCCTGTTTCTGTGAGCCTGGGGATAGCCAGTGAAATCCCCTCTGAGGGACTGCACAGGTGCATAAATTCACAAGAAATCTGTAACTCGCTTAGTGAACTTCTTTTTCAGGACAGAACAATCTACTTGACTTAACCCTTCTTTTGACAATAGCATGCATACAACCTATGTTTGACAAATCCATGTTTACAAAGACAAGTACCCAAGTACACAGGACAGCTGGAGTGTCAGGACCTTCAAACTTTGTGTTGCACACTCCTTTTTGTGCTCTGCCCATTATGGTCCCTGTGAGTTCAGAGGCAGCCAGGGAAATTCCCGTGGAGGGCTACTGGGGAGGAGTGTTATCCTTCCAGTTCCAGTGAATAACCCTTCTTCAGTCATCTGTTTCCTGTTCTGATGTATGGTACCAGGCTTGGTGCTAGGATGCATTTGGTCAGTGCTTAGTGTAAGAGGAAAATAAGACTCAGAAAGGTTCACTGAGGGTTATAGAGATATGGTGGAGATGGGCCCTGCTGTCTGCAAGATAAGTACCATTCCTATGGCTTTGGACAGCAAAATGACCTGTTGGCTGTGCCAGAGCCTTCCATTGTCAAGGTGGTTGCTGCTGCTGCTCTGAGAAGTTTTGGAGTGTGTGACCTGGAAGCTACTATTGACAATCCACAGCACCTATTGCTCCATCATCTCTCACAGTCCATACAGCAACAAGAAAAGCAAGCCAATCTGCTGTCCCAGCCCTAGACATTCAATGTGGACCTTCTCTTCTTCCAGAAATTTATTCAAGAATTTCATCTGTTGTCTGGTCTTCTTGGAAGATCTGCAACCAAAACTTAAACTGATGATTTAGCTATTTTCTTTCCAAGCTTTTATTTAATTTTTAAACATTTAGGGATTATTTGAATCAGAAACTGAAGCTAGGCCTATGTATTGCATTCTTTGAGCTATTGGCTCTTGAACTAGTCAGGAAGTTCTATGTGAGAAGCCGCATCAATATGTATTCTATCTTCTGCTTCAAATTAGACAGGAGAGTCTAGTCTCTGTGTAGACCACCTCTGAACTGTGGTCTATCCCAGTCTACTAATTTCTGTGTTTTGAGTTTTTTTGTTTCTTTGTTTTTTTTTTGTTTTGTGTTTTTCATTTGTTTGTTTTTTCCCATGTAAAATAAACCTGACCTATTTTACACCTCCTAACTGACTTACTGTTGCAGAATCTGAGAGGAATGAAAGCCAAAGTTAAGTGCCTAAGATGATGTAGCTAAGAGTTAGGTAAACAGAGAACTTGCCTAGACAACCTAGAATACCCTGATTGTGCAAAATGTTAAACTCTTTTTGTTGAAGTGGTGCATTGTCCCAAATAAAATTCTGATTCTGTGCTTTATTCTTAATATTTTCCTATTTTAGTCTTCAAACACTAACTGACAAACTTAGATAGAATCTATGAAGTCATGCAAAGTCAACAAACTGAGTCTGTGGTTAGAATTTACTTAAGAATTATAATGGCTATGCTCCTAAGTCTCTGTTAGATCCACAGCAGAAACAGAAGTTAAAAATAGACAAAAAAAAATTATCTCAGCAGTGCTTCTGTTGGTAGAAGACTGAATAAAAACACTGTGGCTATTTTATTCTTTCTTTTTCAGGAAAAGTTGAATAGAAGGTTAGATTCGAGATAGCAAATACCAGGCTGATCTGATTCTCAAACAGTGTTAGAGATGCAGGGAGACTGCAGTGTCCATACAGGTAAAGGTATTACATGGAGTCTGGGACAGCTTGAATTTTGAAGGTGCAGTCTGTCAGGATTGGTTCAGTCTGATGCAGGTTTGAAAGACCAACAATTATAGAAAGCCTTTATTTAAAGTGATAGGAGTTTAGAAGAACATGTTGGTTTAAATAAGAATATTTTTTTTTACATGCTGTGTAATATGAAGAGCTTAAAATTTGGAAGGCTTAGAGCTTCTGTCCTGATTTTGTGCTCTCAAAAACAAAACAAAACAAAACAAAAAAAATTTCCCCCCCCACAAATTCTCAAATAAACAAATAAAATTCCCTTTTCTCTCCAGAAGACATGCACAAATTAATCAAAATGAAGAAGTAATTTTGTCTCAGGGTTGGGATTTAGACTCTTTACTGATACTAGACTTGGCATGCATTAGAAAACTAAATTTAGAAATCACTGTTAACAGCAAGAAATCCCAAGACATTTATTATATTGATCCCAGCATAAGTGGAGTCTATTACTGCCTTGTCACACTTTTAATGCCATATTTCAAAGTATCTTTCCTGCCTGAAGATGGAGCTGTCATCTTAGGACATTACAGACACATATCAGATTGCCTGGGCTTATGAACTATCAGAAACCTTTGGACCCTGGCAGTAACTTACTGTTTTTGAGGCAGGAACGATCAATTTACAATAATTTAATTATCTGATTTATTGTTTAAGTATATTTCAGTGCCTTATTGTTAAAAAGATGTATCAAAATGTTTTTATACCCCACATCAAGGACATTTGTAGACAGATCTGTGTTTAAATTCTTTCTGGGTATGACTGAATGCTGGTTTAATGGCTCCTGCAGCTCTGTAGGAGCATTTGTACAGTCATGTACAGCCAGTCAAGTGATGATTTAAGATACTTCCTCCTCTCATCTTAACTGCACAGAACACAGCCTGTTTTTTAGCCTGGAGAAAAGGAGGCTGAGGGGAGACCTCATCGCTCTCTACAACTACCTGAAAGGAGGTTGTAGTGAGGTGGGTGTTGGTCTCTTCTCCCAAGTAACTAGGGATAGGACGAGAGGAAATGGCCTCAAGTTGCACCAGGGGAGGTTTAGATTGGACGTGAGGAAAAATGTCTTTACTGAAAGAGTGGTTAAACATTGGACCAGGCTGCCCAGGGAAGTGGTGGAGTCCCCATCCCTGGAGGTATTTAAAAGACATGTAGATGAGGCGCTTAGGGACATGGCTTAGTGGTCATGGTGGTGTTGGGTTGACAGTTGGACTCGATGATCTTAGAGGTTTTTTCCAACCTCAATGATTCTATGATTCTATGATTCTATGATATGAATCTGTTCATATGAGTGCTCTTAGGACAAATCCAAACAAGTTTTGGGGGAGGGGGAATTCTTTACATGGCTTGGCTGCTATGAAAATCCAAAACAAGATTCTGCCTCACTTCCTTCAAGTCACATAGCAGGAACGGGGTAAGATAAGTAACTCTCCAAAGTAAGTATTACTTGTGCCTGTGCATTGGCACATGCTTTCTGGAGAATTGGTGGTCTCATATTCAAAGTCTACGTTACAGAATATGTTGTACGGATATCTGAGCTAATAAGTCTCATTTGTGGGTCCTTTGGCTATTTCTGTATTAGCAGGTAACATAGACTAAGAGGAACTGATAAATAGATTGAAACACTGCTGGCAACACTGTTCATATTCAGAGATATTCTTAGTTCAGAGTTGTTCTAGTGTAGTTCAGAAGTGTATCTTCCAGTTTAGTTTCATCCAAAAAGGAATCAATTCATGTGCTCCAAAACCATGCCCCGATGTAAAACAAAACACAATCTGAAGTTTTATTTCACAAACACACTCAGCTCTGAAGTGTGAAATGGTAATGTTGAAACACTTTCTGTCACTCTGACCATGTAGAAAGATGTACAAGCTCTGTGTGTCTAATCCGTCCACTAATCTCTCACCTACTGAACAGTTTGAGCATTGAGTCTCATTCATCCCCATCCTGAAGCTGGAGTTCTTGGTCAAGAACTGTATCTTTGAATTCTTAATCTAGCACAAATCTTCTAACTGATTGCAGTGTAATTATTCCAAACTAGCACTGCTCAAAGAAAGAATAAAATAGGTTTCTGCATTTCTCTATCTTCATTAGGGAAAAAAAGCTCTCAGATGATCACACTCAGGTTCATGCTACACACACAGTCATTCTTGCACCTGTCATGCTGTGTGTACTAGGTAATAGACACTTTTTGGAGTTTGTCTTTTTCCCATCTAAAATGTAGTTTATAGCAATTTAATAAATTACATTTACAAATCATACCTCACTAGTTATTCAAGACAATGTGACCGCAAGAGAAGTCTTTTCTTAACTCTCAGTTTACAGTGATTGTAATAGAATAAAACCTGATGTATTCTTTTCTTACTTTATCTATCAAATTTAATATGTCACGAAGAACTTTAGAGCCTATACGTGAACTTATGGGGAATTGTGATAGCCTGCTCCATTTATTTTACAGAAAGCTCTTAAGACTGCATTGCAGGTATGCTAGCAAATTTATAAGGGACTTTATAATTCCTGAGCTTTTTGCTTACTCCACAGATTTTCTTGGGAATGATGAAGGTAGTGATTGAGGTGCCTGAATATATAATAGGAAAAAAAAAAATCAGTTCTTGTACTGAAATATACACTTCATAAATAAAACAGTATAGATACTTCAAAAGAAGACAAAAAAATAGGCCGAAGGTAGATAATGAAAAGAAATATTCAAAAATAAACAGAATAGAGTCAAACAGAGTTGATAATGCAGTACAGAACACACCCTATCAAGACAATTATAATAGCGGTCCCCTCTGGAATCAAACAAACAAACAGTTTTTAACTGTAGTAATGATGGGCTAAAGTCAGGCACATGAAACAAAAACTAAGGAGTAGAGCAGACATTATGGAAAGCTGTCATTAAGAAATTCCATTTGAATATATGGTTAATATATGTTAGCTCTCAAGAAATGCATTGGTTCTATAATTATATAAAGTTACTGAGATTTTCCTTCTCCAGTTCCTTTTTTATATCCTAATTTTTTAACCTTGCCCAAAAAAAGATATTTCTGTATTTGAGGATTCTTATTCTGACAATTTGATTTATCAAAAAAAAAAAAAATTTTCATCTCCTTTTTGAGACAAATATATGACGTCAAGGGAGTCAAAATAAAATTTATTATAACAAATTTATTCTTAAGATAGAGATTACATGTCTAATATAAATTATTCATACAGGATTTTTCTCTCAATGGAAACAGATTGATGTATCAGGATGATGTTTCCTTCCATTCCATCACATAAGAATGTTAAGTGTCTTAAAACAAAAGTATATGTTTCTTCCTTGTGATAATGACTCTGGAGGGAATCTGGGAAACAAGCCTATTAATATCCTATCTAAGGTTTTTACCTATTTTTGCCCAAGCACATTCCCAAAGACTGTAGGACAAATTATACTAACTATTCTAAGTTAATAGCTTTGTAGCTCTACAGTGTACTTGCACTAACAAATCGTCACTGTTTTATTATCCTGATGATGATATTGAAGATAATGTCACACAACTACATGAATAAATTACATATCATGTAGTAGCAATACTATGGAGTTTTTTCTCTCTTTTTCTTAAACTGCCTCCTTAAAGTAGCACTTTAACAGAGAACATAGAAGCAAAATTTCCCACAGATTTTAGACAAATCAAAACAAAATGATTATTTATTTATGAGAAAGAAAAAATAAATATATCATTTCATGAATCCTAGTGCTTTTAATGGCATGCTGGGTTCTTCCCCTTTCTTACATTTTATTCATTGAGAATACATTAATTTATTTTTTATCAGCCTCTTGAGAATTTCTGTATGACATTCATGGTTGGTTCTAGAATAGTTGCTCACCTTGTCTGTCAGACTGTTTCATAAATCCTTCAGTTCGAATTGATACTCTTAATAGAGCCTTGCAAAGTGCCGAACAAACTCTGAAAAATGAGAATTAGACTTTTAAAGACTGAGTATTTAAAAGCCTAAAATCCAGACTTCATAGCAATTTATCTATTTCCACTGTGGGACCAGAGAACCTGTCTTTTGCATTCTAGCGCTATAATACAAAAATCAGTCTTAAAGCACTTTTTTATTTTTAAATGAAGTCTGTGTGTATTTAATATGAATTTGCACAGTCAAAAAACAGTCATAGAATAGTTCAGGTTGGAAAGGACCTCTGGAGACCTTTAGTCCAACTTCCTGGTCACAAAAGTGTCAAACAGATCAGGCTGCTTACGGCTTTGAATATCTCCAAGGTTAGAGATAAGACAACCCCTCTGGAAAAATTTTTCTGATGTTTGAGCACCCTTGTAGTGAACCAGTTTTTTCTTTCATGCAGTTGAAGTTTTGCTTGTTGCAACTTCTGAATGCTTTGTTTGTGCTTTTGCTGCACACTTCCAAGAAGAGTTTTTGTCTTCTCTATGCCTTTTCTGCAAAGCTGCTTTCCAGCAAATTGTTTCTTGGGATTGATTTGTCCCAGATGCAGGATTTTGCATTTCGTTTTTTGAACTTCATGAAGTTTCTTTCAGGCCTTTTCTCCAGCCTACTGAGATCTCCCTAAATAGCATTGCTGGACTAGAGCATATCAACTGATCCTCCAGTGACTGTAAACTTGCCAAGAGTTTACCCGGTATCATTGTCCTCATCTTTAATGAAGGTGTTGAACAATATTGAAGTCAACATCCACCCCTGAGTGACACTGCTGATAATCAGCTGCCACCTGGGTTTTGGATCATTGGCATTCTTTGAGCCTGGCAGACCAGCCTGTTTTCCAGCCATTTCATGCTCCACTTATCCAATCCATGTTTCGCCAATTTGGCTACAGAGCCAAAAGAGCAAGAAGTAGGTTGAACGAACATCAAGCATGCAAGAAGGCTACTATACATGGCAAATAAGGAAAAGGTTATCAGTTTTGCATATATATCTCATATTATAAAGTTAATTTGCATAATTAGTGCTAAGCGATAAAAAACCCCAAACAGTTTGTATCAGGAATTCCAAATAGATCTGGGTGTCCCTTTAACTTATTTTTCAGCCATGTACAATTTTTTTACAGAATTATACAATCTAGTAAGAGCAATATAATGTACAGCTAATAACAAATTTTATAGCAACAACATTCTCTCTTGAGCACTTCAAGACTGATTACAATTTCTGTGTAAGTATCAGCCCCCATTCTTCTAGAATTGATTTCAGCATGTTTTAAATAAGGCACAGGAGTGTTACTCTTGTTTATAGCAAAAGCCACTGAGACGACGGGCTCCGGAGCAGAGGATCACGCCGGGGGACCCTTCCTGAAGCGGCAAAACCGCAGCAAAAACCGCAAAGGCAAAAGCGCAGTGGGTGAGAGGGTGCCCCAGCCCCCCCACCCCCCCGAGCCGGAGGAGGGAGCTCCTGACGAGCGGCAGCTCTGATTCAGCATGGGCGGAGACAGGAGGGACGGCGGCCAAACCCCCTCACATACAAGAGCAGCACCCAGGGAGCGCGAAGAACACGAACCCAGGGAGCGCGAAGAACACGACAGGCAAACAGGACGTGGCACGTCAGAAGGGCGTGGCACGGCAGTTCACGAGGGAGGTC
>NW_008795125.1:550556-554754 GCF_000699145.1 Aptenodytes forsteri | reverse complement strand
TACTGAAAGAGTGGTGAAACATTGGAACAGGCTGCCCAGGGAAGTGGTGGAGTCCCCATCCCTGGAGGTATTTAAAAGACGTGTAGATGAGGCGCTTAGGGATATGGTTTAGTGGGTGGTGGTGTTGGGTCGACGGTTGGACTCGATGATCTTAGAGGTCTTTTCCAACCTTAATGATTCTATGATTCTAAGATTCGAGGCAGGTAGTATATAAGTGGCAGAACACAGTTTCTCTCCAATATGGAGTGCTCTGACTGGCCAACACTAATCAAAAGATACAGTGTGTTCTGTGTCCTCAGCAGGGGGGAATGCAGGTTCATATATGACTGATTTTACTAGTTGCTTCAGTGTAAGTTTACCTTAAGGATTTCTTTTTTGCTTCTGACCTGCATTAATGTCAAGAACCTTTTCATATTTGATGAAATTTCACTCCTGTGTGGTCTAGCTCTAGTATCTTATTCTCTTGCATGCAACATTTGCAGGATCTGCTAGTATAGTGCAGTGAAATTTAGTAATTCCATATTTTAGTAATATTTTTTTCTAAATTAAAAACCAGAAGCTTATTTAAAGATATAAACAGGAGTCCTGCTAATTGTGTCTAAAGCAGAAATTTTAAAAACTTGCATGATTGTATTAAAAAAAATCACTATCTTTCATTTATTATGCAGTGGTTAATATTTTAAATAAATATTTATTTAATCTTTGAGGAATAAGGAGGAAAAATTTCCCTATCTTCTGGTCATAGTTCATTTTTTGTGGGTCTTTTGGGTGTTTTTTTCCCCTGTACTCAGGACTTCTTATGTGGAAAAATAACTCCAGAAAAAGCCCCATAACTTTAGAGCGCTTATTCTTTTATTTTGTATTAAGTATGTCTTGGAAAGCAAGATACTTGGGTTTTTTAGGGTAATAACCTCTTTAGACCAAGATTTCTTCTTCAAAAACATAGTAAATATATAAACTACGCACATTTCAGATTAATACATTGCTGTCTGCTGATATTAGCTCCCCAGAAAGAGGGCATCTAAATTAAATCTTAGTACTGCCACTTTATGTTTATGTTACACAGATTGCTGAGCTCAGTGGGACTAGTTCCACCGGCAACTCTGACATTTGTTATTCATTTGTTAGACATATAACATATTGCAGTTCTATAATGTTAAGTAGGAAATAATATTTACTTAAATAAACATTGATGTGCTTGCTTTTCACATAAGCTTACATATTTTGGTGCATAATATATTAAATAATATGTTCATCATAAGATGTTAAATCTGGGGAAAATATAAATCTCTCATACTTCTCTTGTAGTCATTGTGATTGTGCATGCGGTCTTAGTAACAATCTGTACTTACGCATTATGTGTAGCTCTCAGACTAAGTCCACATGAATTTTTTGTGTAGGTGATTTTTTAAATTTTATTACAAAAGCCTAGCATGGTAGATGTGTCATGTGTAAGGGTATAGATATAAGTGATCAATGAAATACACCTCCAGATTCGCTACTAAATGTTACACCATACATACGTTTAAGAACTATAGAATTGTGGAGAACTGAAGATGTGTACAAGCATAGCTTATCAGACAACCTGAGTTCTTAATCTGTTCTTTCCATTTTTCATATTAAAAATTCCTCTAAGTTAGAAGTGCTGAGTGTCCAGGGTACTAGGAAATCTCCTACTTTCCTTTTTACTTATTGCAATGCTCCACAGAATTTTTTCCAAAAAAAGGTTAAAAGAAAAATTAGACGCCTCCATAATTAAAGCAGGTGGCAAAAAATATTAGTATAAAAGCAGCAGATTGTTGGATGATTTCTCAGAATTTTAAAAGTGAGTAGGAAAATTTTGGATTTGTAGAGCTTCCTGATTAGAAAAAAGTAAGGGGGTAAAAATGATTGAAAAGTTGACTTTTTTAAAAATTTATTTTATTTTTTCCCTTCTCTGCTAGGTTCTGTAGCTACTGCCTGCCGTGATCCTGGTGTCCCCATGAATGGAACTAGAAATGGGGATGGAAGAGAACCTGGGGACACTGTCATTTTTCAGTGTGACCCTGGCTATGAACTGCAAGGAGATGAGAGGATAACTTGCATTCAGGTAGAAAATCGGTACTTCTGGCAGCCCAACCCACCAGTCTGTATAGGTATGCAGAAAAAATCAAATAATGCTTTCCTAAATTTTGAAATTCTTGTGTAATGAATCACACTGCTCTAGAAACTTTCTTCGAAGAACAAATGCATACAAGTACTGCACATACGACAAATTATTCCGTATAAAGCTCCAGTGGACATTACCAAAATCTTTCCTCTGTAGTTGTTAGTATAACAGTTCTCATCCTTTCCGTCTCAAGGCCATATCATTTATAATCTGATGATCTGTGACAGAGAAAGCAAGAAAGTCAGTGTCAATGACACTATTAGCTTTGCCTTAAAACTTGAAAAATGGTGATAAGTGTGGAGGATTTGGTTAAAGTTCATATGCCCGTATGTACAAAATATCAGGCAGATGACCTAGTAAATTTATAGATCAGGTAAAATTATGCAAGGGCTAAAGTAGGATGCAACAGAAAAGAATGAGAAGATGGTAGCCTAATTTCTCTGGCAATCTTCATTATTTTAGAAAGAACAAAATTTTCTTTAGTAAACATTATAATGTACCATGTATTTCTGGAAATATTGTCTCAGTCTCTAATGCTATTTTGATTAACATAGCTCGTATGAAATGGATTTTGAAAGCATTTAACTTGGTTAACTGAATTATGATGAAAATAAGAAATTACAAAAGTCTGTCATAGATAGTAGCCTTCCAGTAATCTTTTCTGAGGCAATCCTAATCATTATTATTATTGATCTAGAAAATATGTAAACTACCACTTCTAAAACCTGATGTAGAGGTAGAGTGTTAAACAATCATGGGGTTATCCATCTGGCTAGTTTGGTAAATAATGTAATGATGCTTATTTCCAGTATGTTCTTTAATGCAGTCAAATGTGATATTATGATGTAGAATGATAAAAGATTTTGTCTCAGAGGACAGCAGCTGCTGACCTGAAAGTCCCTGAGGATTGTGATAGGTAAACTGTTAAACAGGATTTGCAAGTTTGATGGTGCAGAAAAGAAGGAAAATGGGCCACTCCAAGGAAATGCAAGTGGAAGAATATTGGATAGGCCAGTTGCAGTGGTATTACCCTGAGTTGCATCATTATGAGATACTGTGCTTACTGTCCTGTCCAAAGCAGAACTGCCTGAAAGGAGTGTCTGAAAGGAAGGGGGTAAAACAAGGGCACCTAAAGTAATCAGACAAGAGCTCTTGGGCCCAGAGTGGTGTAGAGTGGGCACTGCAACTGTGAGAACATCAGCTCCACAAGGGCATTCTTCCTGCTTTGCTATCCCTGGTAGTCTGGTGTTGGGCAAACATTGCAGGGAAGAACTAGCCAGAGACAGCAACTGCTAGGAGCACTTGTATAGCTTTCAGATACACTCTTGCCTTTAATAAACTTAACTTGACCTTAGCTGTTGCAAAATAAAATCTGCATCCTATTTGCGTATGCATGCCTACACACATCCCACCCCACCCCCCGCATGTCTGTAGACAGGTGTTTGCAAACATATTACAGTACTGACCTGGTGTCTATGGCTATTCTACTTACCATGTCAAAGTGTTATTATGGTGGATTGACCTTGGCTGGATGCCAGGTGCCCACCAAAGCTGCTCTATCACTCCCCCTCCTCAGCTGGACAGAGTAGAGAAAATATAACAAAAGGGCTTGTTGTCGAGATAAGGACAGGGAGATCACTCAGCAATTACCGTCACGGGCAAAACAGGCTCAACTTGGGGAAATCAGTTTAATTTATTACCAATCAAATCAGAGTAGGGTAGAGAGAAATAAAAACTAAATCTTAAAACACCTTCCCCCCACCACCCCCTTCTTCCCAGGCTTAGCTTCACTCCTGAGTTCTCTACCTCCTCCTCCCAAGTGGCGCAGGGGGACAGGGAATGGGGGTTGCAATCAGTTCATCACACATTGTTCCTGCCCCTCCTTCCTCCTCAGGGGGAGGACTCCTCACACTCTTCCTCTGCTCCAGCATAGGGTCCCTCCCACGGGATCCACGAACTCCAGTGTGAGTCCTTCCCACAGGCTGCAGTTCTTCACAAGCTGCTCCAGCATGGGTCCCTTCCACAGGGTGCAGTCCTTCAGGAACAGAC
>NW_008795125.1:545575-550410 GCF_000699145.1 Aptenodytes forsteri | reverse complement strand
GGCTGCAGGTGGATATCTGCTCCACCGTGGACCTCCATGGGCTGCAGGGGGACAGCCTGCCTCACCATGGTCTTCACCACAGGTTGCAGGGGAATCTCTGCTCTGGTGCCTGGAGCACCTCTTCCCTCTCCTTCTTCACTGACCTTGGTGTCTGCAGAGTTGTTTCTCTCACATATTCTCACTCCTCTCTTTGGCTGCAGTTGTGCAGGTTTTTTTGCCCCTTCTTAAATATGTTATCACAGAGGCACTACCACTGTCGCTGGTGGGTTCAGCCTTGGCCAGTGGTGGGTCTGTCTTGGAGCCTGCTGGCATTGGCTCTGTTGGACATAGGGGAAGCTTCTGGCAGCTTCTCACAGAAGCCACCCCTGTAGCCCCTCCACTATCAAAACTTTGCCACACAAACCCAATACAGTTATTTTCTCTGTTCTTACTCTCCTTACTATGCCTTGCTGTGTAGTGTGAGTGTATGGGCTAGAGGACAAGAGTTGTCTACACTATTTGCTGGAAGACTGCAGAAAAGAAATATTTTGTTGCTCATCTCTTATTATTCTTGTATGTCTAAATATGCATTTGATAATAATGATAATTGAACATTTGTAGGTGTTGAAGGGAAAACGCAAAAGGAATGATACAGCTCTGAATAATGATACTGAATATCATAATGAGTATGATAATGAATATCATACTGGCCTTATTTGATATTGCTGGTTTAAAATATTTTTTCAACTGAAAAATAATTACCCTTTTATAAAGCAGTGCTAGCAGTTTTAATCATTATCAATACTGAGTTGATGATATTATTAAATAGATTAAATGTAGGTGCTCACCTGTCATTCTGTCCTTAGTACATGTGTAAATATGCATGCGCTTGTTTTCTTAACTGCATGCATCCATTTACCTAATACTTGTAATTTCCATGCTTTATTCACAAACACCTACTGTACATAGAGTAGCAAGAATGCTTGTTATGATGGTTTATTGGCAAAATATCAGGCATGAAGTTATTATATATTGATTTCCTATAAAGATACATTTTTGGGGAATATGAGCTGCTAATAGACTAAAGTAGGGTGTGCAAACCTTGGCTTGGAGCCTAAAGATTTCAAAATTGTCTATTGTAGTTCGATACACTCTGAAGTTCATAATTTTTTTTCCAAACTTGTAATATATTCACTTATGTTGTTTCCATGCCTGTAAATCAAAACTGTACAAGGCTTACTCTACACATAACTTCAACATCATCATGGTTTATCAAAGTCTTGGAAAAAATAAACATAATTTTGATGGAAGAAGAAGAGGCAGGGATAATTCCTGGGGTGTAATGTTGTAGCATGTTCTAGATTTATTTTATTAGTTCTTTACACTCCAAAGTGTCTTCTTGAACCTCCTAATTATTAATCCTCAAAACTAGGTAAATGTACTTGTTAATTGTTCTTACCTGTGTGACTGCCTTGGTTGTTTAGATTCCTTCAGTCTTGCCTGTAACACAATTTTAAGAACATCTTCATTTCAAAGGTAATAGCAATGGGAAAATTACAAAGAGCCTAATATTGATTCAACTATTTGAATGAATGATGAAATTCAGAGATTCTTCTGTACTGAAGATACTCTGACAAACTATAAATTTGAGAATACGTCTCAGCCAAAAGACAGTCCTTTGGCTTATGCCTGTGATGTCTAAAATAGCTAGGTGTTTTCCATTCCAAAGACTTCCCAGATCCAATCTTGTTTAGATACCAGAATCTTAAATTATTGTATTTGCTTAGGTTGCTAAGGGATAACATTAAAAATACTGGCATGCAAAATGTCATTTTAGGATTCAGGTTTACTATACATTTAGGTGAAGTAAGGACTGTCTCCCAGAAGTTTCAGACTTTCTTCAGAAATTCATAGGTCAATTTTTTTTATTTTAATTGCAGCTTGGTTTTGTTTGTTTCCATTGTTTTGTTTTAAGCAAGGTCTTGGTTTCCGTTTTTATATGTATGGAAAAGTTTTTTGTAAATAGTGAATTCTAATGGTGCTTTCCTCAAAATGGGATCTATATGACACTAATGCAAACGAAAATTTCAGCAGTTATTTCATATTTAATAACGATTATTTAAATATATCTTCAGACTAGATATAAGGAAGAAATTTTTTACAATGAAGGTGGTGAAACACGGGAACAGGTTGCCCAGAGAGGTTGTAGATGGCCCATCCCTGGGAACATTCAAGGTCAAGTTGGACGGGGCTCTGAGCAACCTGATCTAGTTGAAGATGTCCCTGCCCATGGCAGGGGGGTTGGACTAGATGACCTTTAAAGGTCCCTTCCAACCCAAACCATTCTATGATTCTATATTTAATATCTCTCATTTTAAGAAAATAACTAATGAAACCATAAATTCTGTTTCTTTTGTTAAGATGTAATTCAGTGAATAAATAAATAAATAAAACCCAGAAAGTTCTGGAATAGTACTTTTTTTACCTTCCAGAAAAATTAAATAGGTTTTAGATAAAACACAACTCAGTCTGTACTTCCTCTCATAGAAACAACAGATGCTAAGATCATCAGACAGACTGTCTGGCACAGTGCTTGCTTACCATTGTGTCTACACAGAGGTTTATAAAGAGAGATTGACATAACCTACATCTAGTTTTCACTGTGTAACACATTAAAAATACATTTTTCATAGTGTATTAACATTTGCTTTTCTTTCTAGATGGGCTATTATATTTGTTCATTCTTAGGTCTTGTGTCTAATACTATAAAAGATAGATGTCCTTTAAACTTTGTTTTCAGAGTTGGTCTGCTCTCAGTTAAAAATAAAGTTATGACAATAATAACGTTGCACACATTAAATTCAGAAAATTATGGATTCTGAAACACACAAGAACTTAATTCAAGCACACAGAGAAAGAAAGGCTTTAAACAACTTCAGAGAATATAGTAAACTGGAAAAAACAACATAGTCTAATAACATTTTTCGTTAGATGATGTTGAATTTCCCAACTTGCTATCTAATGACTTAAAAAATAAAATAATCTGGAACTGCTGTATGTGAAGAAAATTATACCAGGGAGATATTTTACACAGTTGAAGATTAATGGGGTTTTTTACTGCTGTTAATGGTATAGCTTGAAATAAAATAAATTTTGACTGTCTAACTTCATGTACTTTCCATTTATTCCCCGAAGAGCCTTTTTGAATATGAACTAAACCTTGGGAAGGACTAAATGAAAGAACCAGTCTCACTGTAAACAGAAAAAGTAAATGCTAATGTGTGTAAATAAAAGAGTAAGTAGATAAGAAAGAAGCTACTAATATGCAAATATTCTATCAATGAACTTAACAGAGAACTAAACTAAATCAAGACCACATCAGGAAAGTATCATGAATGCAGACATTGGCAGAAAGTAGTCTGGAAAAAGCATATAACAGTTTGAGTTAACACCTTCGTATCATCATATGTAAGTTCAGGGTGCCTCAGAAAATATCATCAGACTGATACAGTTTAGGGGTCATTTCAGTGAAGCTTGGTTACAGTGAATAACCTTAATGTCCTCTTTGGTACTCTTCACATTTCCATTCTTGAGATACATAGACAGCGCAGTCTGAACCATTAAAGTACTTCAAGAGCACCAGTGTACAGGGTTATACTGAAGAACGCTCATTCCAGGTGATAAGCAACCTTTACATTCCATATAACCTCACAGTTCAAGACTCTTTTGCACAAACTTCAGCAAGATAGAAGGTTACAGTGACCTCTTTTACAGTTAAAGGAAGCATATTATTCTGTAAAAATTTAATCTTATTTTGTTTCAGAATTGTAACAAAAGAACATTAAATAAAAGGTGCTTCTGATTAGAAACAATACCAATTTTAATTTTGTGAAGACAGAGAAATTGCCATTATTATCCTTATTGTAAAACTAAGTAAGTGTTTTGTACTACATGAAACTTCTCCAGCCTGTTCCTTTGTAGCTAATGGGACTTTCTCTAGCAACTGAAAACCTCTGAGAAAATGCTGTCATAATAAAATTTGTATTTTGTAATTGTTAAGAGAAGCAAAAAAATTGTGCCAGGTCTGGAAAAATTATTAAATGCATTTGCTAGTACTATTGATTTATAATATTTATGTGTTCCTAGAACAAGGTGGTGTTTCAGCTTCTAACTGCTGTTACACAAAATGGTGATTTTGGAATTCATTACCACTTATAGTACCAAAATATAATGGAAGAGTCTAATTTTATTTTTGTTTTCGAGGTAATTTAGCTATCCATTGCTCCCTTTTAATATAAGAAAAATATGTAAAATGTATAAAGACTATACGCATATGTATTGTAACTGTGGATACATTAATCTACTTAAGTTTTCTACTTGCACTACTTGAATTCTTAAATTACTTGTGATTTATTTCTCATGACATTAGAAAATACTGTGTACATTTCCCACTCAGTTGATATATATCTGTACATATCATCTTGATCTGTACAGATCATCTTGAGTGCCATCACATGGCACGTACAGGACAACCAGCTGATCAGGCCCAGTCAGCATGAGTTTATGAAAGGAAGATCCTGCTTGACTAACCTGATCTCCTTCTATGACCAGATGACCCGCTTACTGGATGAGAGAAAGGCTGTGAATGTTGTTTACCTGGCTTCAGTAAAGCCTTTGACACCGTTTCCCACAGCATTCTCCTGGAGAAACTGGCTACTCATGGTTAGACAGGTTGTACTCTTCACTGGGTCAAAAACTGGCTGGATGGCTGGGCCCAGAGAGTTCTGGTGAAGGGAGTTTAATCCAGTTGGCAGCCGGTCACAAGTGGTGTTCCCCAGGGCTCAGTGTTGGGGCCA
>NW_008795125.1:525983-544867 GCF_000699145.1 Aptenodytes forsteri | reverse complement strand
TGAGGCGCTGTCCCTGAGGGTATTTAAAAGACGTGTAGATGTGGTGCTTAGGGACATGGTTTAGTGTTGTACTTGGCAGTGTTAGGTTAACGGTTGGACTCGATGATCTTAGAGGTCTTTTCCAACCTAAATGATTCTATGATTTTATAAGTGATTTAAGTAACCTTTGAGCTGACAGAATCTCTGTTACAGAAGACCTGAGTGATCAACTCCTTTCCCTGGTACTGCAGATGATCACTTTGTGGAATTCAATTTTGCAAAATTATAAGTCTTTATAAATCTTATCTAGAATCTTTTGAATAAAATTTTAGTTCTTTCAAAAAAGATCTTCAGAAAACATGCTTATTCTCTTGTTCTTATATGAAGTCTCAATTAAAGAATGCTGAGTACAGACTTCATGAGGGTAGTTATACTTTCATCCTTTTTAAGTACTTACATTTCTGGACCACAAACACACAACATTTAAGAACCTCAAAATCACACAGAGAAATGTGTTTGTTCTATTCTGTGTGTGCTTGGAAGATACTTTATTTATCTCTGAGTTTGAAAACTGCATTTACTAGAATGTTTTTGTTGAATTTAATTTATATTATATCAGTCTTGATCCAAATTACTAGTCAGTGCTGTCTGGTAAAAATGCATTATCAGTGTAAGCAGATCATATTTCATAACCTAAGAAGCTTCTTTTAGAATGCCTTTAACAAGAAGTAGGAAGTGGAAAGCTTATCCAGTCAAGTATTTTTTTATGTCTGCAGCCAGAGCATTTTTCAAGTTCACAGTATTTTCAGAAAAGCCTTGACTTAATGTTATGGAAACAAATAAAAGGACACAGTGCTCAAAACCAAGTTTTTCACTTAGTAGTATTAGTATTTGTCTAAGGTGATATGTGAATACATTTTTTGTTTCTATTAAAGCTTTGTAAATACTTCACTTGTTTCTTTAACTTTTGGAGGACATTAAATGTCAGTGAACAGATTCCTGGTACTTGCTTCTTTTTCTCTTACCTTCTTTCCTCAATTCCAATTTATTTTTATTCACAGCTCCCTGTGGAGGAAACTTGACTGGCTCATCAGGTTTTATACTTTCACCAAACTTCCCTCATCCTTATCCCCACAGCAGAGATTGTGACTGGACTATCACTGTTAATAATGATTATGTTATATCATTAGCATTTATCAGGTAAACTGCTCCTTGCTCATAAGTTTTAAAGTCATGTTTGTAACTTTATTATTGGCAGTTGTTCAGAGCTTTGTAGGGTAACATATGTATACTTAATATAACTAAGTGATTAGTAATTTTTATCTTTGTTAGCAGTCACAACAAATACATTTGAGTATTCAGTACACATAGAGGTGGAGCTTGGGAGCTCATTGCTCCTGTTCAGTTAAAAGCACTCTCAGTTTACACCGACTAATGTGGAAGTAGATGGTGCTCAATTTACCAAGATTCTCTTCCTGAGAAGGCAGCATGGAGTAACTCACTGAATTGTCCCCAACCCAGGAAGATGGTCTTTAAAGATGAAGCCTGTTGATTCATCATATTTCGTATGAGACACTCACCTGCTATTTAAGCGAAATTACAAAAGTAGTCTTTAAATTTAGTTTTATTAGTCAGTATCATTTCAGGATACTTCAACAGGATACTTCCTGTTGTTCTGGTTATTAAATGGAATTGGTTTAGCATTTTCCTTTCTCACAATGCAAGATCAAATTGAGCTTAATAGAATCCACAGAGGAACTTTTGCTGTCTGCATTGTATGTAACCCATAAAGAAAATTAATACACATATTATGTGTGAAAAATATGCATCCCAACTGGGACATATGATGGTATCACAGAAAAGTTAAAAATTGTACTTGTAATGTCCCATCAAATTAAAATCCTTCTTATGCTGGATGTTCTATAATAGTGGCTTTATTGTTCTGATCAGTGATAATGTGATTACTTGTTTCATGTTGTAGGTCATACAGTTGTCTATTCTCGGTGCTTAGTGATATAATATGTGTTTTGAAGAATTCCCTCCAAGCAAATTAATCACTTGATTATATTTACATAATTAACAATTTAACTATTTTGTTGGTGATTTCAGAATGCTGTAAGGTGCTAAGCAACTTTATATTGTGCAGTAGCACTTTTTTTTTTTGTTTGGTGAAATATCATGAGCTCAAAATATTTAAGAATATTCTGCTCTTTATATTGTACATTTAGATACAAGAGATCCTTCATCTTAGAATAAAAACAATATTTTACAGTGTGTCTCAGTATAGTATGTGAACTGCTTATAGATCCCAAATATTGCCAAGTTGTTCTTAAAATCTGGACAGTTGCTATGATTCTTGACAGAAGCTGACAAGCTTAGTCTTGGTCAAAGTAGATTGCATACTTACTGAGAGTTGCCTCACTTAACAACACACAGATTGTTCAAGAGTGAGAAAAAAACCCTTCCTGTATAAACCAAACTTTGGAAACTCCACTGAGTACTGTTAAATATGCTTTCGGGTGGGACTTACTCCAGCTACCCCTTATAAACTCAAGACAAACTATGGCACTTTAAAAATCGAAGCTGTTGACATTTGACTTTTGCATTTCTTTTGTAAGGAAATATTTTCAAAATAATCTAAAAGTTAAAAAATACTTTCCCTGAAGGAGCTGTATCAGGTCTTCAATGCCTACATTTATTTTAGTCAGGAGCTAGTGTTCAGTAGAGAGAAATTAATTCTTTCATTCTTTTACTAACAATCTTTTTAAAAACTTTTTTTTGTACAGGGACAATCTTATAAGTAAATTTGGTCAACTCTCTGCCCTTAACTAAAATTAAGTTCAAAATTAACTAATTAAGTTAATTAACTATAGTTACATAATTAACTAAATAAATTAAATTTAAAAAAAATTACTAAACTAAGTTCAAAAGAAAAGGTGAAGTTTCAATACTACCTTTTTTCATTTAAACTTATTATAGGCAAAATGCTTCTTGCTCTTAGGGTTACTGGAAGGTCATCCTCTGGCTGTGTGAAAGTGTTCAGTCTGACTGGAAACTGTGTACACTACGCTGTAGCTGACTGCATTATATCATAAATCATTTCTGCCAAGGTTTCCAGTAGATCTACGTTGTTTATTTCTCTAAAGCTTTAAAAATATTGTTATTAATTTTTTTCTATTTAAAAAGTTTACTTTTTTTCCCTGGCTAGCAGCAAAATACTGTTTCTAAGCAGAGAACTAATAAATACAGTATTTATGTTGTTTTCTAACAAAACACTTCTACAAACCATTATTCTGACAGTGGAGGGTTTTTTCCTTTTATTAAAACAGTGATAGTAAACTTTTATTTAAGCTAATAAGAGTGAAAATGTCAGGGAAAGCATATTCTATCTAATATTTCTCTTTTTTGTTCTACAGTTTCAGTATAGAACCAAATTATGATTTTCTTTATATCTATGATGGGCCAGACAGTAATAGCCCACTGATTGGGAGCTTTCAAGACAGCAAACTGCCAGAGAGGATAGAAAGCAGTTCAAATACCATGCATCTGGCTTTTCGGAGTGATGGATCTGTTAGTTTTACTGGATTCCACCTAGAGTACAAAGGTAAATAAAATTATTTTTCTTTTCTATTAAAAAAGTTCAATGCACGAGTGTAAATTTTAATCTGTTTTAAATTATCATAGTTTTCTGCCTGCTAATGTTTTGGTTTTGCCTAAAAGTATGATAATGTGTATTATCTATACATGCAAAATATAATGTTATAAGGGTACTATTTTAAGGTAAAGCTTCTAGTATGATTTCATTTCGCTGATATATGATAATGTTAAAGGCACGATTCCAATGAAAAAAAAAATCAGACAGCAGTTTACATGTTTCAAAACTGATGATGCAGTGACAAAGCTTAACAGCATATATACATGTTTTTTTCAGATTATAATTTATTTTTATTTTTCCTTTACATAGTACAGCATGTTGGCATATGTGCATTTAAGATCCTGTAAGATGAAACAATGTGCTAGAATCTAGGAGACCAATATTGAAAATTAAAAAATATTTTGGCTAGACCTTTGTATGATAGGCCATGGTAGAGCTGTCTACCTGTCTCAGACAGATCTGTCTGAGGTCATAACACAGTAAGCAAGAAAATACAGGCTTGTAAAATTCATAATCAATGAGAGATTTCATAACTGCCTCTGTGTGGCTCAAGAAACAGAAATACTTGATATTAAGTGAATATGAAAATATCCAATAATCTGTAAAGACAACGAGAGGGAAAATATGGATGTTGCTGATTTAGAGGCAATATATCCTAACCTCCTTGGACTTCTTTTCTTCTCCATTTATTCTCAAAGCAATTAGTAAATGCAAAGGTATACAAGGGGAAGGCTGATGCATTTGTTGCTTTGGCAAACCCACAAAGTCTCCTTTTACTTTCCTAAAGTCATTGGATTCTACAGATATAAAGGAAGTTGTCTCCACAGTATGAACTAGTCCTAAGAAGCTAAAAGCAGGTCTCAAACATGTTGATGGTGAGCCCAGATGTATGTACTGTTCCACATCACTTAAAAATATTTCTTCTTCCCTCTCAACTAAATTGAAGAATAATAAATGCAGATGGAACTGTTATAGAAAGCAGTTCAGGGATGCGGAACTTGAACAAGAAAGTGTATTGGTTTTTCAAAGGGCCCAATCTTTTTCTGTTGGGCTGTTGAATATGGTCTTGTCTCATGGAATTAAAGGGTTTCTCCCATCTACTAATGCAAGTATGAAGGATACTCATTAGGGACACAGTCTCTTCTCATTCTTGATCTAGGTTTAAACAAAGAAGTGAACCACTGTACTTTGGAATCAAGGCAGAATACTGTTTCTAACATTACTGCTAGCCTGTGTGTACCACTAAGATCTGTTATTTCTTTCTGTGCTTCCAGGAGCCATGATGCCAAATAAATGACGTAGATTTTCACCACATTTGTAAAGGAACTGTAGGCATTAAATTATGTGTTTGTGCGTGTATATGTAAGTGAGGGGAAGTTTGAGAAAGGAATCAACCTAATCCTAATTTTCCCTGTTCACCTGATATGGTTATATCTCCTGCTTTTCTCAGAATATCTGGAGTATGCATTTCAACTTCTACCTTAGAACAACGAGACATAAACAAAAGGAAGTATTTTAATTCCCATTAAAAACTTTCAAGGATTATTAAATTTGGACAGCTCAAAATCCTTTAAGCAGAGGACCAGCTTACTCAGTGAATTTTTCCATTTTTACTGGGACTATCTGCTAAATATGACACTGTACTGCTTAACTTACTTTAGGAGTATCATAAGAACACTTACTGTGAGGCCATACCTTGAATACTATGTTCAGTTTTGGGCCCCTCACTACAAGAAAGACATTGAGGTGCTTGGGCGTGTCCAGAGAAGAGGAACGAAACTGGTGAAGGGTCTAGAGAACAAGTTTTATGAGGAGCGGCTGAGGGAACTGGGGTTGTTTAGTCTGGAGAAAAGGAGGCTGAGGGGAGACCTGATCACGCTCTACAACTACCTGAAAGGAGGTTGTAGCAAGGTGGGTGTCGGTCTCTTCTCCCAAGTAACAAGCGATAGGACGAGAGGAACGGGGAGGTGGTGGAGTCCCCATCCCTGGAGGTATTTAAAAGACGTGTAGAGGTGGTGCTTAGGGACATGGTTTAGTGTTGGACTTGGCAGTGCTAGGTTAACGGTTGGACTCAATGATCTTAGAGGTCTTTTCCAACCTAAACGATTCTATGATTCTATGATTCTATGTCTTAAAATTTGAAAGTGATATAACTGTTATTAGTTGGCAAAAGAGCAGTTGTAAAGATTCTTAACAAATTTTTGTTAGTTTCTTGCATAGTGGATTGTAAGTATCAAAATAATGTAAGCATGATATCTACAATAGAAAACTGACATGCATTTAATTTAGCCAAAATGAATAATTACATTATTGAGGAGAAAACTCTTAATAGAATGTTTTATGAACCAAGTGTCTTTTTTTTACTTATAATGTGTGACTGAGCAGGTAAGGTACAGAGCAGCAGACTTCAGGGAGGAGTTATTAATGGTGTGATATATCATAAATAGGAAGGAAAAGGCAGAGGAAGGTAAGGAATGGATTTAAGGTGTACACCTAAGAAGTTCTAAACTACTTTGAATAAGAGCTGCCATTTTGTGAAGGGTTAACATTTTCAAAAGCAGAGAATGGTTAGGTTAGTTGAGGAAACTAACTACAGATGATATTGTTGTAGGTGCCTGGCACAGACCAGCTGGCCAAGAGAAAATAGGTGATACCTGGAAGAAGCATAACCTTAGTACTCACAGGGAATTTTAACTACTCCAATAGCTGCTGCAAGGACGATGTGGCTTAGCACAAGTAGTCCAAGGGATCTCTTGTGTGTGTTCATGACAATTTTTTGATGCAGGTGATCCCCTAGCTGACTAGGGCAAATGCTCTGCTGGAATGATTACTCACCATTGAGGCTGAGGACCCAATGAAAAGAAAATGGAAAAGGTTGTGGTACTTAATACCTTTTTACCTTGTTTTTTACTGGTATGTTTTGCCTCCAGTCCTCCCTGAACCTACTAGTAGGGTTTGTGGGAGTGCAGCATTATTCACAGTGGAGGAAGAAAGAGTCAGGAAGCAATTAAGCCATCTGGTTGTACATATGTCCATTGGAACAGATGAGATGCACCCAAGAGTGTTGAGGAAACTGGCTGATGCCACTGCAAATCTGCTTTCTGTCATCTCTGAAAGGTCATGGCAGTCAGTGTGGTTCCTGGTAAATGGAAAAGGTAAATATCATGTGCACCATGAAGAAGAGTGAGACGAGGACCTGGGAAAATACAGGGCTGGTCATTTTAAACTCAATCTTTGGAAAGATTATGGAGCAAATCCGCCTGGAAACTATTTCCAAAACAAAGGACAAGTAGCTGTTTGGGAACAGTCTGCATGGATTTACCATGGGGAATCGTGCCTAACCAACACGTCACTGTCTATGAGATGAAAGGCTGTGTGGACAAGGGGAGACTAGTGGATATTGAATACCCTGACTTCAGAAAGGCCTTTGGCGCACTCTCCCCCAGTATCCTGAGAGCCCAATTTGATGAGATATAGGCTGGCTAAGTGGATGATAACGTGGGTGGAAAATTGACTTGATTGCTGAGCTCAGACTCTTGGCTACTATTAATTGTGATTAATAATGTGGGCAGTATTCTCTTTATTGATGACCTGTATGATGGGACAGAGCAAGTTTGTGGACAACACTTGTTTTGGGGGAAATGTCAGTACTCTGGAAAGTAGCATTGTTGTTCAAAGGGATCTTATGAGGCTGGAGAATCAGACTGATAGGAGCCTTTGACAAAGGCAAATGCAAAGTCCTGCATCTTTGATGGAATAACCCCATGCAACAGTAAAGGCTGGGGGCTGACTGGATAGGGTAAAGCTCTGCAGAAAAGGATCTGGAAGGCCTTGTGTACAAATTGACCATGAGCCAGCAGTGTGTCCTTGTGGTAAAGAAGGCCAGCAGCCTTCTGGGCTGAGAATGGAAGCAAGAGTGGAATCAGCTGATCCAGGCAAGTGATTCTTCCCTCTGGATCTTCTGACATCACACCTGGAGTACATTTAAGGGCTCACCAGTGTTGGAAGAATTTTGACACACAGAAGTAAGTCCAGTCCAGTGGAGAGTCACCAAGATGATTAGGAGGGGGGAGCATATAACATACAAAGAGAGGCTGAGGGAAATGTGTTTGCAACTACGTAATGAGAGTGTATAGAAAAGACAGAGCCAGAGTCTTCTCGGGGGCACATAGTGATAAGATGGGAGATAATGGGCACAAGTTGCAACAAGAGAAGTTTCAATTAGGTATTAAGAAAACAAAAAAATCACTCTGAGGATAGTAAAACATTTGAACTGGTTGCCCTGAGGTCATGTCATCTGAATCCTTTGAAATCATAACCGGACTGGACAAAGGCCTGAGCAACCTAATCAACTTTGCGTGGGGGCTGTGCTACATCTCTTTCAACCTCAATTGTTCTGATTCGATGAACTTAACTTTTTCACACAAATTGTAGCAGCTGCAGTTGTGTCCTACATGTACACTAATCTTATTTTAAGTGGTAGTAGTACTCAAGTTGTACTTCATTGACAGGCCATATTTTTCAGATACAAATCTCAGACCTGACCCATGTCTCAGGTCTGGTCTGTAATCATGTTTCTGGTTGGGTTTTGTTCTTCCCTCCCTCACTTCATTTCTATTTTATAATGGAGGAGTGGCTTATTAGTTCTCATAAGCGCTCTGGAGAATAATTATGGAATGTTTGCTATAGTTAGGTATGTCTGTAATATTCTCTCTAAGAAGCTTCTTATGGCTTTGTTCTCTTTGAGACTTAGAGATGGAGTAGTAAGCCATCAAGTTCTGGACAAAGCACCTGCTTCTCTTGGCTTTCAATGTTGTTTTCCATACACTGAGATACTAGTTTTCTAGAGGGTTTTGGCGTCATTACCATATGTTAGCCAACAGAGACTTCCTTGGTGAACTTAAGATTGCAGTAGCACATATCGCTACCTGTTTTCAGCCTGTATTTCAGAAGCCTTAATTGATCCAGTGGTATGCCAAAGTTATCAGAGAAGTAATTGCTATTTTTCTTGAAGCTTGTTGCAGAATTTTATTATGGGCAAAAGGAATTTATGTATGCACAGCCAAGAATATAATGTTACTGAAACTCAAATCTTAATTGTCTAATTAAACAATTATTTTTAGTCCATACATAATTATTATGGAAAATAATTTAAAAAATACTACTACAGAAAAAAAGTCTTCATCATAATACAGCTAAAATTGTAGCACGCACACTCTCCAGCATTTTCCCTGATGTGCTGCTAAACCTGCCACTGCCCTTCTGTGTTTTCAGCTTAATGATACTAGTGTTCTTGGGAAAGAAAGGGGAAGGGCTTACAGGGGTCATCAATGTCTTGAGTTCTTCAGTTGGGGCAATATGACATTGATGGTGAAGGACTTTTCCTCCTGTCTCCTCAGAGCACTTCTATTTTATTTTTATAAATTTGCTAATACAGTCGTCTTCTTTGCTCTTTTTCTCACTGGTTCTCAACTAGACCTGATGAATCCTTTTGCCACATTTGACTTCATTCTTCATATATTGTAGCGTAGTATACTGACTTTACAAGTTCACTTAGCAGCTACTTCAGATTTGCAAAAGTAGTTTGAAGGTGCTAAGTATTTCAGGCTTTATTTTTCAGAACAGTTATTAAGAAACTGTGTTTCTATAGTGACATTGTTTCTGTTTAGTCAGCAATTTCAGGAGTCTGTCACAACTGTACCTTTGGGGAAAAGAAGCTTAGAGGGCTGTAATTTTTCCCTAGAGAAAATTTGTGCTGTGACAGATCATGTCTTTCCTCAGTTTTTGATTTATGCACCAGACATAACAGATTACTTTATCTTCTTCTCTCTTTAATTTCTCATGTAGTACTAGTCTCTACTTTATCCAAGGATCGGCTACAATTATGGAACATGGATTTCTTATCATAAACTCAAGAATGGTGATCTCACAATACCAGTTGTGTATCAATACAAATATATCAATATCAGTTCAGTAAGAAGAAAAAAAAATGTTTTCTTGCTATTGTCAAAATATTAGTTATAATCCTACTTTTTTTTTTTTTTTTATTTTGGTTTTTTTTTTTTTTAATTTGAGAATTTGGACTTGAAACAATTTTCAGTTTGCCCTAAGGTCTTCCAGACTTCTCAAGTGACAGTGTGCTTGGCTTACATATTTATTATTAATATGTATGTGATATCTTACAGACTTTCTAGTAAATTGTATCTTTTAAATTTTGATTGTCCACTCAAATTTATTAATATGAGTGTTACAAAAGTTTTAGCCTTTCTTTTTGTAATGTCACACTGTATTTTGAACCTCACCATTCAGAACAGGAGACAGATGTTCCAGGCACCACAGTACAACTACCTAAATGAATCAATGTGGATATCAAATACCTGTTCTTAATAATTATCTACATGATGTAACTATTACTTGTTATTGTCCTGTTTTTCATATCAGAAGCATGCTCTGTAGATTAGATATGCAAATCCTGATAAATTGTTAACCGCATTAGGAGATCTTCACATTCTTTTGGAAGATGTGAAGTTGAAATTTCAAAAGAATTATTCTGTGTTTCCATCTTCAGAGGTAAATGTACTTTTATGGTTTTGCAGTGTAATTCTTTCTCTCCTCTCAGAAATACTACAACATAAAAATGACCTTAGGGGATCAAACCAACCATCTACTTAGTTCATTAGCTTGTCTCTAGTAGTGACCAATAGCTGATATGTGGCTAAACTATATAAAAGTTAAATATATAATCATTTCTCCATATTATCTGTAAGTTTTCAGAAACTTCAGCTTAGGTACTGCCAGAATCAGATGAATTGTCTTTGTATTTAAAGCTCTTAAATAGCCTTCCAGGAATTTCAAAGCTCATATAGTCTTTTGGCAACTATACCCGCCTGTAGCAGAAAGGTCCATAGTGCAAATATGCCTGGTAAAAAACCAGCTCTTTTGATGTATTAGAAAGTTGGCACCAATCTTGGAGAAAGTGAGTAAGTGTTCTCTATTGATCTTCTCCACAACACCCTTAAATGGTAAAGAAGAAAATCTGAAATTTCTATCTTCTGCTTGATAAAATAAATTACTCCAAACTTCATTCTGCATAGCACAAAATCATCCGCTTCATTCCAGCTTCTAGCATTTCCCAATACTTTTACTGTTTTTTCCTTAATGGAAAAACATTGCAATTTTTTCCAAAATGTTTACCTTTTCTCCCCTTCTGCATAGTAATGTTGTTAATTAGAAATGCTGAGTGATTATTTTTGTGTAGTTTGTTATGTCTTGGATATTAAACACACCTGTATTCACATTATAGAAGGAAGAGGGAAGCAAAGATAAGAGCATATACTTATGTTTTAATTTATTTCAATATTTTGAAACAAATAGCTATAAATAACAAAAAAAAAGAGATAAAGGAATATTTCATTCCTTGTCCTCCAGTGAGGGGAAAAAAAGCTATATGAAAATATATCAGTATATCATATGCATGGATATAGATATTCATTTGGGGTTTATTAATTTTGAAGAAATTCTTGTTTGCATACTTTTTATTTTGTAACAAACTACTTATATTGGTTTCCTCCAATTAGCAGTTTTCAGACCACAGATTTTAAAACTAGGAAGTGTCTTATCTAACTATGTAACTACATCATTGGTCACAGTGAACTCTGGAAAAATAGTTCTTATAATGGAGCTCTATAGGAATTATCTAGGAAAAATATAGGAGACATTATTTTGGTCATTATATAGTGATTTGTACAGTCTTTAAAATGAAGGAGAGAGAACATTTGATGTAGAATGGAAGGATTCTTAAAAAAAAAAAAAAAAGGAACTTTATGTGTCTACAGGGTGCTCAAAGAAGATCTTGAGAGGACTCCAGAAAATATTTGTAATGTTTTAGCTTATATTCAGAATTATGTTTGCATTTGTTTCCTCTATAGCAAAGCTTCGTGAGTCTTGCTTTGATCCTGGAAATATAATGAATGGAACAAGACTTGGAATGGATTATAAACTGGGGTCAACTGTTACATATTACTGCGATGCAGGTTATGTTCTTCAAGGATATTCTACACTAACATGTATCATGGGAGATGACGGAAGACCTGGATGGAACAGAGCCCTGCCTAGTTGTCATGGTAAGAGCAGTTTTTAATTTATTATAGTTGCTATTGTTATTATTGCTTTGTCATATGGAAAAAACAGATACAAAATTAGAAGAAGCAATTTTAATAAACTTCTCTTTTAGGACAAAGCCCTTTTCAATGATATATTTAATAAAAATAACTTATTTAATAACGCAGAATAAATACTGTTTCAAGTTTTTAATAACATTGGATAAATAGTGCTACAAGTTACCAGGGCGAATAGAGGATAATAGTAATGTCACCCTTTATGCCGACCTGTATTCTTGAATTAGCAAATTTACAGCAGAGTATAGAGATAAATACCATATATATGTATTTAAATAGAGTATTAAGTATACTCTGGATGTCACAATATATGTTTGTTTCTTTTTGTTATTACTGGTTTTTAAACCACGTAGATGAAACATTTTGTATATACAACATTGCATCATTTAACCTGTTGGACATGTGGTCTTTAGAAAAATTCAGCCTTGAAATGCACCAAAGATCCAATCATTCAAACTTTTATGGATATGACATACTCCACTCATTTCAGGAATCTCCTGACTTCAGTTATATTACCACTGACTGTCTCAAGTGTAAGCATTTTCAGATTTAAACTGTAAGAAAAGATCCAATTTTTATTTTACTGATTTGGTGTTAATTCTTACCAGCAATTGATAGCCACTTCAGAAAAAAACCAATATTCTTTTCACATATTCTGTAAGATTAAGCACAAAATCTCTCCCATATCATCCAGAAATTAATAAACAACAAAAAAAAACAAATTATAAAATTAACATTTCCTGTATAAGTTAAAATAAAATCTCATTATCATGTTAATTTCAATTCCATTTCATAATCTGAAGACAAAAAAGCTGTTAAATCCATTTCCAATTTGAATATATTTATTTTAAATAGAATATGGATTTTCTTTCTTGTATACTTAAATTTCTATTGCAAAGTGGATGGTGGAGTACCAGCAAAACAGAAAAAAAAAAAGAAATTGTCAACTATAAAGAATAACCAATATTATAAGCATTTGAAGAACTTTAGTATTTTCATTATCCACCAAAACCATCATAGCACTGAACACCAAATTTCAGTGGCATCAAATTGGAAAACTGGCCCTAGCAAACTTTTGGAAATGTGTTCAGACTTGTAGACTGTGTGCAATGGAAGTCAAAAGTTTCTTCCTCATTTTAAAATGAGGTATGAATGTTGTTTTCTAGAGAGGAGTCGGTGAGGAGAGTTGTTGTATGTAAGAGGAAAAAGGTTTCCTTCTTTTGGAAGGTCTTTTTCATGGGTAATGAAAGATAAATAATTTCTTTATCAATGATGCAATAATTGTGTCTATTCATGCCACTTAAAATCTCCTTAGCAATCTTCCAGTGCTATCTATTTTAACATTCACTAAAGGGAGAGTGTTTTGCTTGGAAGGACTGCCATTTGAATAAAAGGGGAAAAAAAATCTTGGAATAAAAGGGGTAATATCTGTCACTGATTCTAACCAGACCATTTTCTTTCCTGGATGAACAAGGCCTTATTTCAAAGATGACAAACCCCACACTTTTTTAGAATATGATATCACAGCATAGGCTCCATAAAAATACCTTAGCTTTGCAATTTTCACTTGTTTTTCTTATATTGCTTTTTTCTCCAGTTCAGAATTGATGAAGGTTTGTAGATATGTTGCTGTGATATATTATAGTGTATTTTTACAACAAAATCAATGCTTTCCACTTTTGTGGAATTTAGCTCAAGAAAACCAGAACATTTATATAGCTGTAAGAAAGGCGATATCAGTTGAATAGCTTCCAATTACATGGAGTTGGCAAAAACAGTTTGAGAGCTGAATTTTGCCTCCTGACCACCAGTCTGACCTACGTAAAAAATTTGCTTAGTAGAGAAATGAGATTCCTCCATTTTGCCAGTTATATTTTTGAAACTCCACTGAAACTGTGTTATAAGGAAATGTGGTATACAATACACCGCAGTATATATGTATTTTTTCATTTTCTTATTTAATTTTAAGAAAAAAAAATTGAGAACCTGAACGCCCTTTATACCTGTAATATTTTGATCTAATGCTTTAGGTATGAAGTAAAAATTTTTTTAGAAAGTTACCTATCATTCTCTCTAAATTTTAACATTTTTAATATCAATTTAGAATCCAGGTTCTTTTATTAAATTCCTTTGAGCCATATTTAGCTGTATAGCTTTATAGGGGGAGTGAGGCATCTCAGAATATGGAAAAGAGAAATATTATAAATGAGTATTCTCATTTTGCTCCTGTTTGGAGCTAAGTAGGTCAGAGGAGAGGAAGGGAGAACTTTCAACACTCCAGATGGCTTTCTGGGCTCAAGGGGCATGTTTTACAATGTATAAAATTGGGCTTGTAAAGAGTATAATTCAAAGGACATGGAAAAGGTTTTTTTCTTCTAAGACCATTTGTGTCAGTAATATTTGAAGAAAATCATTAGATAAATAACATGGATAGCATGAGGGTGAAACTGACACAGGAGTCCAAAGTCAGACCCTATTAAGTAAAAACTCTTCTTGTTGCAGTTAATATGGATATTTTCATTGAATAGTAGAATCTCAATAGAGGAGGATAGAGTACTATCTCTATACCCATTCAGAATAACTTCACATAAGACACCTGAGAGATGGTAGATGAGTTTGAATGGTCCACGTAGAGAAAGGAGTTATGGGTCTTACCTGTTCTAAAGTCTAGCCTTTTAGATAAAATGTGGGCAAAAATACATTCTCCATTTGGAATTAAAAAGAAAATGAAGGCCATGGCTCTATTATATTGGAAGGGCAACAATTTGGGATGGCTTTAAGCATTCTCCGAAAATGTCTCGTACATGAAGCCCCATAGGAAATCTTTGTTGAGGAGCACTGATATTCTGGGCTTGGTCAGGCTTCGGCATGAACTGGCTGATGAATTGCTCAGTCTGTCAAATCTTGCTTTCCTGGGAATGTGCAAAACTAGAAAATATGAGGGTCTACAGACCCTGAAAGTCAATAACTGATGATTTTGGAGTTAGATAAAAGCTGAGCAGAGACTTTCAGGATCATAGTGGACTAGTTTTCCAAAATCTACTCAGTGCATAAAGCTGATGTTTTTGCCATTGTACCTTTATGCACCAAATGTATTTTATGACCTAGTCCTATGTGCATTAAGCATGACTTGCATTTGGTTGAAATCATTATTTAAAATGACCTTGAGCCTCTCTAATAAGTGTGGGAAGTGAACCAAATCATTGGCTTCATTCTTTAATGAACATATGCAAAGATTATCCAGGCTAATATGCTAAGCTATTTGGCATTTCATGGTGGATGTTAAGAACAGGATGTAATTAACATATGCAGATGCAATATTACTATGACAGAGATGATGATTAATGATTTATCTTAGCTTCACCAACTATAGTTAATCTTAAATTTTTGGTAACAAACAACAATTGTTTACAGAATAACAAAAAACTCTGTAGTGAGAAATCACATTTATGACTGAGTGTAGAAACCTTGTTCTTATCAGAAGAAATCATCTATTGATCACTAAAAAATATTGCTACGTTTCATTATAGTCTGTTGTTTAATCCTTGGAAATATTTGAATCTAGGCTTCAAAATATCTCCATCTGAAAGATATATCTCTCAATCTCAAATATTGTCATGAATGCCTATGATTTGTTTGCTTTTTTTTTGGTAACAAAACATCAGTATTCAGAATATTCATATGTACTGTTTGTCTTTTGTTTAAAAGAAAACCAAAAAAGTCCTGGGGTTGCTCACAAAGCAATTCCTTACCATGATATTTAAAAGCAACAGAAACATTCTTAATTATAATTGCAACAAGAAATCTTAATTCCCAGTCTTATGTACAGAATTACATATTATAGCCATGGTGGTTTAATGATTAAAGACCATACTAAAAAACAGATGCATATACATTATGAGGAAGGAGAGAGGACCTTGAACTACATGTCCACTCCTCTGTCATATGACCTAGGAGATAATTCGCATTATTAGGAGCTGGGAAAAGGGATGCCTGCAGCCTCATCTTCTCCCAAAGAAATGTTTTCCTGAAAACGGAAATGTCAGAGGAAGTACCTGTTCTTCTGTTCTTTGTTTTGGCTCTGACAGTAGCTCTTGGATTAATTTGCATTAATTCATACTTTTCGGTATGATTTTTTTGTTTCTTTCTGTCTGTATTAACTTGTCACAGCTATCTGAGCTAGCTCAGATCAGGTTTATATCTGAAAACTTTTAGGAAAGAAGACTGCACAGAAAAGCTTAATCTTACTATTTATAATTTTGTAATATATTAAATGTTGACAGCTTTTTCATTAATCATTCAATATTGATTACTTAATCAGAGGCTTTATAGGTCACATTTTTATGCACTTTTTACATAGTGAAGCTATGATTCTAATGTGGTTATTGCATACCGGTGTGGTCTTTTGAAACCATGACTTTAGTCAGCCAATTTTTTACATGATAAATCATAGTCAGACAGTACTATTACAAATTGCAAGAAAAAATGCAAATCATCACTTTCACCATTATTGACAATATTATAAAGAATTGAGAATGTTCTTGTCATAGGCAAACATATAAGTCTAGAAGAAGATGAAAGACAGGCACATTAGGCTAGAATGCTTTCTTGGGTGATTTTTGTTTAGGATAGGTAGGTAAAGACAAGGTTGAATTTCTAGGTAATCTAATTTACATTTCTTAAAAATGCTCAAGTATGTTAAAAGAATAATCAGATCTGGCATGTGATGATCTATTTTATACATATAAGAATCAAGGGGGGGTTTATGTTTATAATATTTTGGATGTAAAGATTTTGATCAAAGCAGTTGGAACTTTCATTAACTTTTTTGTCCTTTCTCTTAATTTTTGGACTACAAATGTAGAATGCTTGATTATATTCCCAAATCCTCAACTATCATATATAAGTAGTTAAAAAGAAGATTTTGAAAGGCACAGAAGAGTTGTTAGAAGCCTAACATTCGTTAACTTCCATTTGTGGTATTTAACATTTTCATCTTTATTAAAAAAGCAATCAAACAAAATACATTTCTAGAAAAACTGCTTGTTTTTAATAGAACAGATTGAATGCATATCTAAAATGTAACAGATCAGTTTCAGATGTTATTACGGGGATACTGTAGATGGATAGTAGTAACTGTATTTTGGGTTGGCTACAGTTACTGCTGATTAATTATTTTTTGCTGAAAACACTTATATTTAAGTCCTTTTAATTATTTCATGAATTTAATGTGCTAGACTGATATTTGCTTTTGCAGTTCTCTGCAAGAGGCTTGTTCCTCAGTGTGATTAATTTGCTTTAAAATAGCGTATCTGTGGCAGAGAATTAAGTCTGCAGTAAACACATTGTCTTCATACCTTGGAGGTGGCAGAGGATTGAATGAGATAGTAGAAGAGAAGCAGAGATACAGTGAGGATACAAAGTCAGGATGGCTTATAATCACTAAAGAAGAATTCTTGCAAAATATGAAATTAATTTTCAGAAGTCCAATGTCTATCTTTTTCATGTTAAGAAAGTGCCTCAGCCAGAAACTCTGAGGATGACAGGAGTTTAAATGGTTGGTATTTATGGTATAAAGAGTGGAATGAAGGCATTGAGAGAGTTACTGTGCACTGGAGTGCAAAGATCAACCTTAGTCAGCATTCCATTAAGGTAGTAAAAGTACTAAAGGCATTAAAACGCCTGGAGGAGGTGGCATAGGTGATGCTACAATTGTAGTCATCCATTTACCTCTTGTTGAAGCATGACACTTTCATTTAAAAGAAATGTATCCCTACTAATTTTACATTTGAATTATGACTAGCTAAATGATATTATAGAGTGAAATTCATTAATTGCCATAGGCATGTGAACAAGTTGTGGCACCTGCTCTTGGATTTTCAATATTGAGGGGTCGTTCTGACTAGATTTCTTCACTATCTACTTCAGAAACCTTTCTTAAATAAGCATTCATACAAGGTATAACTATTATTTTTCTTATATTATGCACTTTTGTCATGCACTGACATGCTTGCACAACATCTTGGGTAGGTAAAGAATTTAACTTCATTACATTTACACCATAAAACAAGAAGACAAGACTGATGCTTTTATTTTAAAACTACTCAGTAGTTCCCTTAAATCTTTATAAATAAATTCTGTAAAACCAGTAGTGAGGAGAAAAAAAAAAAAACAACATAACCTCTTGGAGTGGCTGTGTTTATGATACTGTGCAATGTCACCGATTACTCTGTTAACTCTGCATAAATTTGTGTTTCAAGTTGTGAAGTATGAAATGACACATGAGGAGAGGCAAGATGAAGTGTGTAGAGAGGGAAAATCTGTCCTTTAAAATAATGAAAATTAGATTTATTATTAAGGAGTGTAGTATAGCATACATGTATATAAAAGTATTAAACCATTACTAATAATTAATTTATGTGTGTAAAAGTATTATACCATTATAAGTAATAAACTGATGTGGTATTTATGTTTGTTAAAAAAAAAAAAGAAATTTAAGGCTGAGAAATCTAACATTGAAAAGTTAGCCAATGACAGAATTAAGGCTGTCTTGCAGGTTGAGGGTGTGTTTGGAACATCTTCAACAGTGTTCTTATATACTACTGTGGTTGGGAGAAGGTATCATTTGTTTTGTTTTGATCCAGTGATGATAAAGAGTTGCCTATATTTGCAGTCACCATATGAAGGGCCACTATTTAATCTATTTCAAAGTTTGAAAGTGTGTAAGGAATGAGTCAGACAATTGCAGAAGGCACAGAGTATTCTTGCAGCTGATGAAGCTGAATGTTACTGTGAATGAGACTCTGTGTTTGTCTGTGTTTTATAGTTCCAAAGTAATGTTCAGTTTAACCTCTTAAGCAGCATGCTTTACTTAAAATTGTCATGTTGGCTACTTACAAAGCATTTCTCATTTTCTTTTTGCCCAGAATAACATCTGTTTTATAGAATCATAGAATCATAGAATAGTTTGGGTTGGAAGGGACCTCTAAAGGTCATCTAGTCCAACCCCCCTGCTGTGGGCAGGGACATCTTCAACTAGATCAGGTTGCTCAGAGCCCCCTCCAACCTGACCT
>NW_008795125.1:522101-525634 GCF_000699145.1 Aptenodytes forsteri | reverse complement strand
TTCTGCTGAGGGCTCCAGAGCTGGACGCAATACTCCAGGTGGGGTCTCACCAGAGCAGAGCAGAGTAGAGGGGCAGAATCACCTCCCTCGACCTGCTGGCCACGCTTCTTTGGATGCAGCCCAGGATACGCTTGGCCTTCTGGGCTGCGAGCACACATTGCTGGCTCATGTCCAGCTTTTCATCCACCAGTACCCCCAAGTCCTTCTTGGCAGGGCTGCTCTCAATCCCTTCATCCCCCAGCCTGTAGTGATACCGAGGATTGCCCTGACCCAGGTGCAGAATTCAAATGCAAATCTATAGAATCACACAATTTATAGAATCACATAAACCATGACCTGAGTACTTAGAAGTAGAATTTAAATCAATTAGAATTGTGTTTTGAATAGGTAAAATGCTGTTAAAATGCTACTTACTCTGAAAAGTTAGTTCTTAATAGTCAGACTTGAAAAGGCAATTGAAGGACTTTTGAAGAAAATATAGAGGATTTTATTTTATTGTGACTGAAATATCTTCTGACTACTAAATTTTTGTTCCCAAGCTTCCGCTGCCCGTTTTTTACAAATATATGCCCATTGCTTTACCATTCCAAGCTTTCCTCTCAATATAGTCAGTGGAGGGAGATGGGTTTTTTAAAAGGTCACCAAGGGGGATTCAAAGAGCTTGTTAGGAAGGTATATTTTTCCATTTGCATCTGGACTGCACAAACAGGATTTACTGTGCTTGCATGCTCAGCAGGGCGTGACTTAGAGCAGCAACATAGGAAATACTAGATATAGTGAAATACCTGAAAACACTATGTGGAAGCAATACTGCTTGAGATTAAAGCATATAACAAACACTATTTTGGAGAGATTGTAGGGTTACTTTTTGTGTGTATGTGTAAAAATTTAGGACTTAGAACATCCCTGAGAAAGTGAAAGAGTAGGTATCTAGGTCTAAGTATACCTTAACCTATAAACTCACACTATAGACACTTTTCTTTATGAACACACTCATTACTCCTCCTCCATGGAAAGGAGACCATTGTACACCAAGAACTATCAAGTCAAAAAACCAAAAAGAGAAAAGCTGACTTCCACCTAGTGGATTTGGCAGTAATTTAGAGAGTTGATTATCAGTACATACTTTCTGGAGATAGTGGGCTCATTTTTCCTGTGACAAGCCATTGACTTTTTACTGTAAAACACAAAAATGGTTTTGGGAATAAGGAACAAAAATAAGATCTTTCTATATGGCTATGCAGATAGCTGGTATTTTGTCAAAAACCCCACAGTTTTTGGAAAATTTGATTATTATTAAGTTAAAATCTCAGTTTTTCTTAAATCTGTTCTTCTCTTCATATCAGAGGGAGTTTGAAAATGTTACTGGAATGAACTATAAAGGTTAATAATTCTAGAAAGCTCAGAAAACAATTAAAAATAAATACAGACACATACTCACACCAAGCATTACTTTGAGTGTCTGACCTTTTGCATATACATTTGGAGTTCATAATATGGCTTTACATTGTCCAGTGAATAATAAATGCTGTGTGTAATTATTCTAAGCTTTCATTTAGGAAGTACTAATGTAATATAATGGTAAATAAAGCATAAGAAATGAAGAATAGTAGTTAATTACAACGATCTCATTAAAATCAGCTGCCAGAGAATCCTAATTTCTGAGGTATTTAAGGGATTAAATAGAGTGCACTATAAAACCAGGTACTTCATCTGTTGAACTAAATCTGCTGCCAAGTTTTAGAAGTATAGTTTTTTGAAGGAAATGTTAGAAAGAAGGGGAAATAGTTTAATCTATATAAACTTTGATTTTTTTTTAGCCTTATTTTTTTATATTTTTTACTATAAAAAATGTATCTGAAATCAGGCATGTATATCCAAGCCATCATTTTAAATAGGTCTGCTTAGATGCAACTGTTAGTTTGAATAAACATTATGAATAAGCAAGGAAAATGTAACAGGGAACTTTAGAATTATTGAGAATAGCATGTAAATGATAAAATATATAAATTAACTGAAATACAGTTTATAATTTATTTGGCCCTAAAAGCATACAGAAATCATAGGTGAAAATGCAGAATAAAGCATGTGATTTTTTTTTTTATTTAGAATATTAAAAACTGGCGTTTGTTTTTGTTGCTTTGAATGTGTAACTTTTCCAGTAGAAGATTGAAAAACATTATTATTCCTTAAAAAAAAGGTTATTCCATCATGTTTCTTGAGGTGCAGAGACAAACAGCTTTTAGGAATAGTTTAAGTAAATAGATGCTTGTTTCTGTATTAAGTGTTAACATCATAAGTACATATTTTTCTTTGAAGATTTTTTAGAACAGACAAGGTGGCTGCAGGGTATTCTGTGCTTAGAAGGAAAAAAAATCCCTACCATTTATTCACACAGATAAGCAAATACTTATTTTCCAAAGACTGCAAGACACTGAAGTAGGACAGGATTATGTAGAATCAGTCAGTAATCAAGGTAAGTCAATTAATTAATAACTGGAATTAAAGAAACCAATCCAGTCATCTGCACTGGCTATACCTGATAAATATGCATGTTTCTAACTTAACCTAGGGCAGCAGTCTGAAGATCCTCACTCTTGTCTAATAAGACTTCAGTAACCCACACAACTGGAAGAAGATTTATTAGGTGGGACAAGCTGGTGGTTGCATGTATAAGACTCATATTTCATTCTTTGCACAAGTTTTGTCATCTTCACATTGACTATCACAGTGGGGACTAGGGGAGGGTTCTGTGGAGCAGAAAAACCTGCAATTAAGAGACTGCATTGTTTTAAAACGGAATTCAGGTTTTTTTTTCTTTCTTGACTGGGCTTCATATAGCAGTTAATCAACCTACTATAGGAATGGTAAGCAAGATCATTGTCCAGCTTGAAGAGGATAGCCGCCTCTTTTAAGATCTCATGTTTCTTGATGTTTCACTCAGAGGCTGCATCCATAACAGCATTTTTCTGATCTCACGCTCTCTTGAAGGAAAAGTATCATCCACAACAAAACTTTACTTCTAGTTTTTAGGTATTCACTGGAACCTTTTTATTATATATTTCTTTTTTATATCCTGAAGTGTAGCTGTGTGCTAACAGAAGTTAATATAATGAATCACAATTGTTTCTAACACACGTGTGTACTGGCCAAGTACATGCCAGAGCTCGCCAAGCCACTCTCCATCATTTATCAGCAGTCCTTGTTAACAGGGGAGGTCCCGGACGACTGGAGGCTTGCCAATGTGATGCCCATCTACAAGAAGGGCCAGAAGGAGGATCCGGGGAACTACAGGCCTGTCAGCCTGACCTCGGTGCTGGGGAAGATTATGGAGCAGTTCATCTTGAGGGCACTCACAAGGCATGTGCGGGACAACCAGGGGATCAGGCCCAGCCAGCAAGGGTTCATGAGAGGCAGGTCCTGCTTGACCAACCTGATCTCCTTCTATGACCAGGTGACCCGCCTAGTGGATGAGGGAAAGGCTGTGGATGTGGTCTACCTAGACTTTAGTAAAGCCTTTGACACCATTTCCC
>NW_008795125.1:496810-521323 GCF_000699145.1 Aptenodytes forsteri | reverse complement strand
TGGTGGTGTTGGGTTGACGGTTGGACTCGATGATCTTAGAGGTCTCTTCCAACCTTAATGATTCTATGATTCTATGATTCTACTCCAACTGCTGCAGAAGTTGTTTTGTTGTTATGAATTTAAAAGATTACATTTCCTTCCCTGTTATACTGCACTTCATCTTATATTTTTCTATTGTTTTGATAATCAGTTACTGACTAAGTTGGTAGTTTAAAGCTTTTCTTATGTAGCATGCCAGGAAATACACTGGTTTCGTTCATGGGTGAATTTTTAATAAAAGATATATTCAGACATTAAGCTATATTTGGTTACAATTGAGAGCACATATAAGTAACTGAAGGTCAGAGAACATTACAGTGATATTTTAATTATCCTCAGTTCAAATATTAGTGATTCAGTTAACATCTTTTTATTTCAGCATTAAGATAAAAGTATCAAATGAATAGAGAAACAGCTGGCCTAAAGGAGAGCAGATTTTCTCAGTGAGAGTAAATGTGACAATAATGTGCTCAGAATGTATCCAAAGTGTCCATAATGCACTCAAATTGGACACCCTGGGAGGAAGGGAAGAGAAAAAAAACAGAAGTAATTTTTGACTTTGTATGGGAAGGTATATCAAAGTGAGGAAGCTCATTGAAATGAATTTGAAGACAACAGCAAACAGGTAACTACTTACTGGTGATCTGGAAATCATGTAGAAATACCATTTTAGAGTCTCACCAATCAGAAGCAAAATCTAAAAGGATCACCAAAAGAGGTGGTGTAACAACACAGTCAAAGAATTAATAGAAATTAAAAGATATATTCCAAGAAAAGGAAATAATGTTCAAAAGAGGGTAGTAGAAAGTGTGGCCAACAGGGTTTTGAGAAACAACTTTAAAACATGTGAACCTAATCTAACCGCTAATACACTTTTTCAAAGATGAGAAAAGTAGGAAACTTACTAAAGTGTCAACAGAAGTTCACGACCAAAAATATATTCAAGGACAATGTTATTGCAGAAAAACTAAGTAAATTATATGTCATGTTATATTATGTTTGTTATATTACATTACTGAGGTAACCAGAGAGGTCCTGCATTAGAACCATTCCTTTGGCTCTAAAGAACTGTGTCAGAATGGAAGCAGTTATAGAAGAGTTAAAGAAAACCAATAAACAGAACCATAGCAAGTTGCTAGATGAGACAGTCTTTTCCGTGTAGTTCTGAAAGAACTTAGATATGAAGTGTTTGAAGTACAAATGTTGACCTTAAGGTTAAGTTAGCCTTTCTATCAAAGTAGTAGAAGGTGATGAACATGTCAAAAATCTTCCATAATGAGCAATTGACCTATTTCCACAGTTAGGAAATTGGTAAAGATTATAAAAAAGAACAGAACTAGGAGATGCATGGTTAAACATGTTGAGGAAAACTCAATATAACTTTTGAAGAGGAATGTGGAGCTTAATGGGAAGTCTGAGAGCTCAACAAGCATATGAATGAAATTAACAACAGTTGATAACATACCATTGAATTTTTAAAAACTTTTGACAGAGTTCCACAAAGAAAGGTTATTTTTTAAGGGAAATGTAATACAATGTGTTAGGATTAATATTTAGTGAGTTCACAGATATCACAAAATTATGTTCTGTAATCAAATCTAGAGTCAAGTGCACAAAGATTAATCCTCAATACTGTGTGACTAGGGAGTAAAACGTGCATCAGTTTCACTTTTGTTAAGTGCAGGATAAATGCTCATAGAAGAAATAACCCTAAACATAGGCATGTGATGATAGACAATTAGCTTTTAGTAGTTAGGTAAATTACCTTGAAATCATTATGACTAGTCCTTTGCAGATTAGGAAAATTCTAGCAGGATTATATTTAAAGATTTTTTTTTTTCTTCATAGAGCATCCGAGCCCATGAGGCATATTCTGATGAGTCAGTGTTAACACTAGAACAAATAAATATAACATGAAGGTAGTGTTTGCTTCTTGCCTTCAGATATATGAGAGTTTATTTCTCGGAGCTCAGAGTTCAAGGAAAAATAAAATTGAAATTCTCAAATGTAATCTTTATTACAAGGAAGCAAAACAGTCTTAGATTGCTGAGAAATGCAATTAAAAATACTTTTAAACAGCTGAATCAAAGTGCCTTAAATCTATCTTTCTGATACTGAGAAATAGATCTGTACCTTATGCCTTCTTCAGCTCTGTGATTTGAAATGCAGTAAATAAGATTCTCTGGGTTGCTGATCCCTAGAGCATCCCAGTGATACAAGTGAAGAACATGTGAAGGTCTTCCAGACACACAAAAATGAGCAACCTTGCTTTGTTTTTGTCTTATGGCATCCCTAGGGATTGAGACCTTCCTCGATTAACATAATTCAAAGACTATTAAAAATTTTAGCAAAAAAATAGCTGCTATGATCCCTCTTCTTCAGAGAGTAGATGCTTGTTTTTTGTGTATCAGTTCAATACTTGGTTTTAACAGAATTATCAAAGATACTTGTAATTAAATATTTAATTGTGCACAGTTTAACTTCCGTAGAGTAGTCCCGGGCATGTTCAGAAGTGAAGGCTGTTAACTAAAGATGTGCACAACCTATTACGTTGTTTCAATGTACTCTAAACAGGATAGTAATTTTCTAGCTTTTGCTTCATGTGGGTAACATATATTCCCCTGCATTTCAGTCCAGCAACTCAACTGAATTTAGAATGACATTGCAGTTATGCAGCTAAAAACTACAGGCACTACTGAGGACAAAAATCTTATTCTCTTTAATTACTGTTTTGCTTAAATGAATAAAAAATACCAAATATTAGATTAAGCATGGCTCAAAAGGAAATAGTTCCTTTCTAAATTTTTAAACCATTTCTAACCAGCACAGTTCATTGCAAATCTATCACATGTAACTTACTGAATTCATTTTATATCTAAAATACACGGAATCAAAAGGAAGCTTAAGGAAATCAAAAAGAAGGTTAAGTAGAAGAATATTTGAGATGCCCCAGAAATTACTTGAAGATGGACTCAAAATTTTATTGAAAATCTTTATGGACCTCCCTCTTTTTCATATATTTCTTTTTTCCCCTCCTTCCTATTCTATCTTCTGTCCTAAATATTTGCTTTCCTTATGTGTACCCAAAGCTTGACTTGCAATGGATATGCATAGAACATTAGAAATTAGAAATGTAATTGTTGTAATCTTGCTTTAAATATAATCATTCATTCAAGAATTAGTAAGAGATACAGTATAATCAGAAAGTAGCTACACATAAAAGAGGTAAACAATATTCATAGGTATTATTTAGCTCAGCCAAGAAGTAAGAGTTTGAGATTTTAACGCTGGTGAAATTCTGTGCTTCATGTTATGCATGTTATGCAAGAGGCCATGTTGATAAAAATGGCCATTCTTAGTCTCTTATTATATAAATCTGTAACCAGTGCTTGAAATGTCTTAGTATGTGCTGACATGCCACAGTGTTATTCAAAATCAAGTAAACACATTACTGGTAATGTCAGAGTAATGTAACTGGCTTTTACAGAAATGGTATTTCTTTTGTATGTAGCACCACTTCTACCAGGTACAGTAAAAGCAGTCTAGATTAGATTAGTGGGTTTTGTGGGTATTTTTATTTTTATATTTTTGTCTGTTTGCTTGTTTTAAAGACCAATCTTGTATTATTGTTTTATTTTATTTTTTTAATTGATATTTGTGCTCATAACTGTTCATTCCATAGACCAGTAATTTTGACTATTGTTTATTTTACTATTAACAGTTGTTTCTTACCCCATTTTTCTTTCCTGTGTTTCAGGAGTTGGGTCCTTGTTCCTCACTTTCTGGGATGAAATAATTATTTTTGTTTGCTTCTAATGTGAATGTGATTGTACTTACGGATTGTGTACGAGTTTTGGGTTTTTTTCTTTTTTTTTTTTTTTCCCTTCTCTCTCATGTGTGCCTTTTTTAGTCTGATACTTCTTCAACATCTTGGTTAGTAGCTTAGAACTAGAGTTCTCCACAGTGGGAATAATTGAATGTGTTTTTCCCTCTGCTGGTCACAGAGAGTGCCTAGATGACTAGACAGCTGTGTATGAGAAACCTAGAATTAAGAAACGTGAATCTGTGGCCTCATCAACAATAATCATAGAAGACATTTCTCTTGCCATTTGAGAGAGACAGGCACTTGCACATGTCTATCCTGAATACTACAGGGTGAGATGAATCATCCTCTGGGGAAATCTATTTCTTTTTAACTTTATTCCTTTACACATATGTATCTAAAAGCAGCAATGTTTTGCTGCTGCTGTTTGTTGGGTTATTTGTGTTTCAGTATATTTCTTTTTCTCTCAGTTGTATTATTAAATTGTCATATTTAATTTGCTACTGCTTTGGGAATGCCCATATATAAACCTTGAATTAACTCAGGTATTTAAGTAGTTGGATTGAGATGGCTGTTCTTACTGTTTGTATTTGAATGTATTTTTCCCTTTTAACCACAGAACTCTGTTTATTAGAGTTAATATTGTTTTGGGTGTACCATGGCATTTTATTCTCTGGAAACTTACTAGTTTGATGTTTTTCTCTTAAGAACAGTTTGTTATAGAAAACTAGTATTTACTTTCTAGGGATCAATCCACTGATAAATTTAATTATCTGCAAGTCCAGTTCAAAACTGAAAGGGGGAATCATTTAAGGAAGGGAGTTTGAAAAGTGGGGACTTCTATCTCCTTAAAATTAATTTAAAAGTCTGTGTTGCAAACATAAACAGCAGTGATGCAAAGAAAGCTGAGACTGAGCAGATTACAGTGACTTTCATTAATTTATCATTAGTTGTCAGATCTCAAATTTAAAATAAAATTCATTAACTGTTCTTGTAGTTTCTTTTCAAACTGCCAATGTGCACACACACTCAAAATACTGGAAATCACTTGGAAACCAAGTGATCATCAATGACTTGGAAACCTAAGGAATTATAGGGTTTAATTCTAATGTTGGAATAATATTCTCAGATAATTCAAGAAAAAGCTTATTCTTTGTAGCAGCTGTGATTCACTGCTAGTGCTAGAAAACTCTTTTGGGTAAAGGGACATTCTAGAGACAAGCAGATGAACAGCATACAACACCACCTAGGATTTTTGGGTGGGTAATACACTCATTACAGCCTCCCCACCCCTAAAATAGTGAGAGTCTTATTATCAAAACAAGATTCAGGAGATGATATCACTTACCAGGTCTCTAATATTAAATAGATTCTTGGTTCTGTGCAGTTCTAAATGAACTCATAAAGTTAGTGAGTTCTAAGAAAGCTCATAATTTTAACTTTTTATCCTCACATTTTGTAGGTTTCTTCTTCTGCCTGATGAAAAGATGTTTTAAGTATGTCCTTGTCCACTAAGGTTATGGAACAAAAAAATATTCTCAGTGAGACCTCAATTGCATTGTCTATCAAATGACTTAGAAGCAGTCATCACATTCTTTATCACATAATAGGAATGATTTTTTCTTAAACCAAATAAGTAATGAAATATAATTTAGATACAAATAGTGCACAGGTGAATAAACAAATGGTACAGAAGCTATATGGCCTCCAAAAAAAAGGAAAAAAAAGAGTTTCTGATTGGAAGGTATGATTATTTCTTGTGAAGAGATCTGTAAATCCTTACACATCTTTCATTGATAGTTTCTCGTGAGTCAATGTGTCAGTTCTGCTATTGTAGCTAAAAATGTGTTAAGCTTTGTTAATCTCTGACTTATTTTTACTTCTAAACATCTGTCATGCAATGGTCTTTTCCTCTTGCTGTCTAAATAGACTTGAAAGACTCTGAAATGGTCTCCCCCAGAAGACTATTACTGACAATTTTCTTTTATTTTTTATTCACTTATTATGTTGGTAGATAAATTGTTTTAAAATTATTATTTGTTTTCCTCCAGAAGTTCCTTAAATATCATGTCAAAGCTTTGCTGAATGCAGTTGGCTTGAAAAGCATTTTAAAATTTTTGTTTAGTTACTGTTTTTCAGCTGTGGAAGCTATAACTCTGGTGTGCTCTTTCAGAGGAATGAACCTGTGCTGAGGCATAGGCTGACTGCAAAGACCTATTCAACCTTCATTTGTTATGAGCAGAGACGGTTTCACTGCAAAGACTTTTATTCTAGCACAAAATATGTTAGACAACATTTTCTTTTATTAGATGGCTCCATTCTCAGAGCCTGCTACTTTAACTCCATTTTATTGGCAAAGAGAAAATAAAACATTACTTAAATGAAGGAACCATGACCTTATTCAGTGAGTGTTTCTGAAGGGAGCCAGACACCTGGAAATGTATCTCACAGAGTTCTAGTGTCTTTATCAACTGGAGCCAGAGATCTCTGGTAGGGTGAGAAACATGAAGGTGTGGAAGCACCTCACCATCCTCCAGCTTGCCTGGGAACACTAAGTCAGAGAGACCTCAGATATTTTGCCTATTTGGATAATAGCCAATATAATGAAGGAGCCATCAGCTGTGATCACATTCTACAGCACAAAAAAATGTACAATTTCAACCTTCTGCCACATCTCAGTTCATATCAGAAAATTCTTTTCAGAATTTCCATCCACTTGGCTAAAATGAGTAAATTTAGTAAACTAATTTTAAGCAACACATGATTTCAGTACCTAAGAAAACTATATAGAACTTTTTAAAATTGTGTGTACCACAGTTCATAAGGAAAAAAGGAATATAATTGAAATTTAACAATAATTAATCATTCAATTGAGAGCAAACATTGTTTCTAAAGTTAGGCTAAACCAATTCTCCTTTGTATTTTTTTTCCTCTGAATGTAAAAGCATAGCTCATATTCAACTGTATAAAATCTGCTTCTCATACCTTCAGAAAGACATTTAGTTTTGTTTTAAAGATTTCAAGGAATGAAAACTGAAGACAAAAAGTTATTTGGATTTGGGTTTGGTTTTGTTCGTTTTAGAGGTCTAAGTTAATGAACTATTAAATAAAACAACATAGAAATAATTTGATTGTGTGATTAATTGCATTTTCTATATTTATGTATACTTTATTTATAGAAACACAACAAAAGCACAAGCTGAAAGTTAGCTTTAGCTTCTGCTAAACTTTCTTTAGCTTCTTTTTATTGAAAAGAAGGAGGTACTATCCTCTTGAAATGTCCTCCTTAAAATGTATCAAATTATCTTTCTCTAAAAAACTACACAGAATTTTAGTTCCTTGGTTCCCTTATAAGGCATATTTTTTATAATTCAAGTTTATGATAGTTTTTTTAATTTTGGAAGAATGCCTTTTGGGGCTTGGTTTTTTCCTTATAAGGCATATTTTTTATAATTCAAGTTTATGATAGTTTTTTTAATTTTGGAAGAATTGCCTTTTGGGGGTTCTCCCATTTTGTACTTTTTTATTCATAACCTTTTTTTCTTTATGAGTTTTACTTTTCAACATGAAATACTATCCTTCCTCGTCTAGAAAAAATAAAACAGCCCATCACACTATAACAGTTCAGTTTGTAGTTTTAGCATTGCCAGCACCAAGAAAATTGAATGTACCCCTTTCTTGTGCTACAGTCAATTAATATGGATAGATACATAACCAATTATAAAAAGGTGAAGTACTGTCTCTTGTCTGCTTGGATATACTTAACCCATTATGACAGATACTTATCTGTCTTGTTCTTCCAGGAATCACCAAAAAATTCAATAACTTCCCGAAAGTAGTTACGAGAATATCTAAAATTAATTGATTTTACTAAAATTGTTGGCAGTTATTTCTTGTCCTATCATTTATGGATGAAGAGAAAAATTAGTTTCTTTTATCTTTATCTCAATCTACCACATCTTCAAAAAGTGACCAGTCTGCCCATGGCCTCATGTTTCTCTTTTGGAGATTAAACAAAACCAATTATTTCAAAATTTCCTGCTAGATCATAATAGAACCTTCTTTTTTTTTTTTTTTTAATGCCGAAAACTTGATGTGATGTTTCTGCTGAGACTTTACTGCTCTTGAATGGAGCAGAAATGTTACCTTCTATGTCTAATACATGAAAGTCTATGTTAGAGGTGTCTTTGTCTACAGCAATGTTGTATTGAACCTCACAATCGATATTTGATCCGTTAAGTTTTTCTGCAATATCTAGCTGTTGCTTTTGATTTTGCATTTCTACATTTGCTAGCTGTTTTTGTTTTTAAGTTGCTGCTTAGAATTTCTCTGTTTTTTTTTTTTTTGTTAGGATTTCTTTTTAATAATGTCATCATTTCTCCAGTTTCTGTTAATGATTCAGGCCCTGCTTTGATAAGTTTCTGAATTCCTGAGGGGAATTGGCCAGCTTCTCTGGCCTCTGTTTTAACTAACCACTTTCAAATACTATTAACGTATATTGGCCTGAGCTTCTCTCTTATTTTTTAAATCAGTTTTGATTGCCATAATTAAATTGTGTTGTGAAGACTGAAGAGACAACAGTAAGGAAAGCTTCCATATTCTTTATGATATTGTTTTCTTTGGTACTGCTTTCCACCTGTATGATGGTGCACTCTCTCTCTCTGTATTTGTTGGTGTCTTTTTATTTCTAAAGTATTTCTGTATTTCTAAACAGCAACTAAAATACATATTTCTATATCAGATTGTCTTTTCCATATTCATTGTATTGTCAGAACAATTTTAGGTGCTTCATGACATTCACATTTGCAGACTGATATCCACAATAAAAGTATCTGTAATTTGGAAATACGGAAGAAATTTTTTTACCATTTTTATCTGTTAAAAGTTCCTTTGTGTGATTTTTAATTTTTTTTAATTTCCTGGTAGTGATATATCAGTCACTATATTTGTTTTCTAATTTTTCTAATATTTGTTTATTAGTCTTGACTTAGCCACTACAAGAAATCATTACAACTGAAAATCTCGTCATTTGGATTAAAAAGGATAAATAGAATGACATTTCATTATATCAGACTAGGAAAAACAGCAATCAATGATTTAATATGTTAAATTCTAAAAACGTATATTATGTCACCAAATAATTATTTTTCTTAACCTACTCACTTAGACCAACTAAATATTAGGTATCCTAGTCTAGATTTTGAAACAGCGGACCATTAGATAAGAAGTCAGTATCCCATTAGCAGTTCTTCAAGACATATTTTTCCACCTTTTGCAGAGTTTATGCACTGTTATTCTTCATTTTTTATTGTATTTGTAGCTGTGTAATCAAATTTATCTGCATGACAGAAAGCCATATTGGCTCATTCATTTTTAAGCAGTATTCCCCATTGATTCCACTGAGGAATGCTGCTTAAAAATGGATGGTGCAATATGGCACTTAAATCTGCAATTACAATTAAATTCTATTAGATCTTAGCTGTAGGAGCTAGAAAGTAGGTAATCTGAAAGCAGTAGTAGGAATTAAAAGCTTCAAGCTGCAGAAAAAATATTTGGTAGCAAAAATATTCATTTCTTCAAAAGATTTGAAGAGAGATTTGAGATTGATTCTCATACTTACGTAGTCCATTTTTCACAGTTCTTTTACTGAAGTTTTTCCTTGTGGGTTCTTTCTTTTGGTTAAACTGCAAAGACATGATGGAAAACATGAGCAATAAGCGCATGGCAGAGGCTTTTAACCCTGTAATGTTTTGCTGGACCTATAGAAAATTTTACTTTATAGCAATAGTTAGGTGTAGATTACAGGGAGCTGTGGTTCGGCTGTGTGATTTTGCCTCTCTGCAGTGATCATCTACATTTCTTTTACAACTAATATATGCTGAAACATGAGAAAAGGTGTCACTGCTGATGGTAATGCATTTTATATTGTATTCTCTGTTTACTAATGCATTGCCATAAAGAGGTAGAATTTAGTTCTTTGACAAAGATGCATGAATACTAATGATCAAGATGGGTAATCTTCCAGATAAAAAAGCTTACCAATTTAAGATAGAGTGGGTGATACATCGTTGTTGTTATGATAGGGCTTTTTCAAGGGCTGCAGGGAGTGCTATTTTACAAGGCAAGATACCGTTACAGTAAATTCAGCACACACAGAAAAGGAACTTTTTGCCATTAATGCTTAATAATGTTTCAAGGAAACAGTGAGCATACATCAACTCACCGATTCTTATCACATTCTTACCACAATCAAGTGCCTTTCCTTCCTATTAGTGTTCCATTGCTGATTCTGGAAAGCAGGACAAGGACAGCATACTGAGTAGTATTTTTATATGTCAGAGAATAAACTAAAGCAGAAATAAATACAGAAAGTGATACAGTATTTCAGAGTCTAAGCAAACATTAAAATATACTGGAATACTATTGGAGAATTACATTAGACAATATCATTTGCCTTTTGAACTTTTTTTTTTGGTTGGATGGTTTGTTGGTTTGTTTTATTCTGCAGGATTTTTTTCATTCCTAGGGAAATGGTGCTCAGCATTTGTTGCTTTTTTTTGTGTTAAATAACGCAGTTTACGTTTGTGGGTGTGATGCGTCTGTTAGAATTTTTAATGTAGGTAGACCTTTCAATGCATAGCATAATAATTAGACATGTTGATTTTCACAACCTTTCAGTTTTTAACTCTGTAGTTATTAGGAAATGAAATAAATCACTGCACTGTAAAACTGATGCAAAGACAATGAGACCTACATAGCTGAAATTAGCATAAGTGAAAGTCAATGGGTAGCATTGTGGTAGTGGAATTATTATATCCAACCAAACAACTCAATACTAGATATTTTCCAGAGGCAAAAATATGGGGGGTTTTTTGTATCAAATTAATGTTTTTAATTCACTGTAGCTATGGTTTCATGTCCCTGGATCCATCTTTGATTTCTGAACAGTGATGTTTAGTGATGGTCAGGGTAGAACCTCCTCTTCCTGAAACTTTTGGCATTTTAAAGTAAGCATCTCCCAAAAGGTAAGGAAGGAAATATAGACAGTGAACTCTATGGGTTTACTAAAATATCAAATAAATCTCTTCCTCTTTCCTGATACATTCAGAAAGGTCTTGGAGGACAGTCTTGCTGCTGTAAGAACTAAATGATTTACCACCTAATGTTTTATGAAGTTAAACATTTTCTCAGATTGCAAAGGTCAACTGTGTGCTTACATCTTAATTCAACTTTTCTTTATACTATTTGTTTTTGAGACCCAGAAATGTGAATCCTTGTGAGGATAAAGAGTCATTATAGCAGCAGCTGAAAAACAATGGGAGAGTCCATAAGGGAAAAGGTAAACTCAGAAAGGGCAGAGTGAAAAAGTCCAGAATGAGAACACCAAGTGAAAGAAATTACTATGAAATACTCAATGCAAGTATTTTGTTGTTGCTGCAAATTAAACTTTACATATGTCAGAGTGACAAATAGTTCGTCTCTAAGTCCAATCTGTACTGAGCATGTTGTAGCATAGGCTGCAGGCAACTCTGTTGAGAGACTTTGCACCTAAAGGAGCACTGCTGGAAATCCTGCTTCCAGCCTTGTACTGTGTCCCTTGTCCTCTTATGTGACCAGATGTGCACCCACTATACAACCAGTGCAGATGAATGTTGCTTTCATGGGGTCCAATGTGTGGAGAAAACATTTAGATGTTTCAGACAGCGTGTCATACAAACATTTTAATTAATATCAATTATAAAAAGAAAATGGCATTATCTCCACCTTTTAGAGACATTGAAGTTGTTTTAATCAGACTTTAGGATTAATGAGAACTCTCAGATTTTTGAAGATGTTAAATTGTATTTTGTATTTTTTTTTAATTTGCAAAAATTTCTGGGTTTAATCACTTTTAGAAATCTATGTACATTTGTTAATTAAATTATTTTGTGTGATTATTTTTATACCAGCTGTGATAATATTTGAATACCTTTCAAATATTGTGAAATATTTTGGTTAGACATATACATAGTTATATAATAATTCTACCTCAGAGAATCAAGAACTCTTTGAAAGTGTACTAGCTTTCTTAAATTCTTGTGTAAAACACAAACAGAATTAATTTCTCTGTTTTCCTAGCTTTAAAAAAATGTCTTGGTGACATCAGTTTAACATTGCAGTATGTTATCGATATTATACAGTGTTACAACATCAACACAACATCAACAGTTACATATTTAGTAAAGATATAACTCAAAAGTCACTGTTGATTTTAGATACACAACTATTAATATCAATATTTTGTAGTGTAAGACATTGCACTAAAGTGAATAAAAACTTGTAAAATTTGCAGTAAATTTGATTTTTATTTGTTTGAAAAAATATGCATGTTAAGTTAAATGAATTTATGGAAAAATATATGTTTATTTAAAAGAAACTGTTGTTTGGGTTTTTTTATTTTGTTCTGTTTTAAGCATACTAGTAGTTTTGTAAAATCAAAAATACCGTGTTTGACTGCCTAACTTGTAGGAATAAAAAAAATTAAGGGTATAAAAATCCGGACTTTATAAGTAATGGTCCACTATATGCTGAGTACCAAATATATAGCTATTAACTTAATTTTAAGTATTGCTATTGTGTGCTATTACTTCAAGTTTTATTAAAAATTAAGGGTGAAATTCTGTCCCTTTTGGTGCCAATGGCATTGACTTCAGTGGAATCATAATTTTACCCTGAATTTGCACATTATTGTATATCTGCTGATTAGGGAAGTATAATAATGATATGAGTGCTGGAGTGGGACAGTATTATTGGTCTTTGTTTCAGTAACTCATTTATTCAACTCACAAACAGTAAAGAAGGAAATTGGGTTAGAGAGAAGCAATAAGCTTTTTGGCAATCTTATTTCTCTAGTTTTAGTGCTTTTGTTGCTTATATTCTTCCATATTCTCTTCCGTTTCATCCAAAATCTGGAATAGAAAATCTTGAGTACTTGCAAGCTGGTAAGCAAATCTGTTTTCATAAAAAATATTTACTACATTCAGCTAGTGAAGAGTTTCTAGTTTGTGTTTTTCAAATAACTCAAGGCAAATAAGTCCCTGGATGTGAGGCTCAGCCAAGGCTCTATTGCTTCTTAGCAAAAAGTACCAATAATTCTATTATCTAAATACATTTTCACAAGAAGGCATGAATTTCTGATATTTCACATGATGGTGGATTGAGGGAGGACACTGAGATTATTCTTTTAGCCACAGAGAACAATATTCCATGTATGTATGCTAGTCTTAGTGCTTACTCCATATCTCAGAGTGGGTGCCTATTAGTAAAGCTGTACTGAGCATCGCCAAGACTATGTCCTGTTCTGGGTCCTGACTGATTTGCTAATCTCTAATATACGTGCCACATCTACCACATGCACACGCACGTACATAAGCAAAAGTCAAGATCCTTCTGTTGACCTATTTCAAATACCATGACTTCTATGCCAGCCTATTAAATCATTTACAAATTGTATATGCAGACTGGAGCAATAGGTACCATCTGCTCCCGTTTCAGGTACACAGTCTGTCAAATTCTGTAGCTACACCATACTGAAAGGAACCCATGCTAATGCAAATTACAGAAATCCGTGCTCAAAGCAACGGGGCCTTAAGTTGCTAGCATTATAAGATGTGTTCTTTTCATGGTATACTCTACCATACATTTTGTGTGACTTAACTAAAAGTAGTCTTAAAACATGTGATTTGTAGCTACACTAATAAATTACTTGTATTTAGTATGACAAGTAATGAGATAAAATCTTCTGAAATAATAGTAAGAAAACAATCTTTTTCTTATTTAATATAATTCAGAAGATGTTAATGTTTTGAGAGCATACCGCAAAAAAAAGATTTTTTTGTGTTTAGCAAACGAAACACTGAGTAGTACTTATTTTAGAAAGTCACATCTTAACTGAGGAAGCAAATTTGTTAAATAGATATGTTAACATTAAACTCATTAAAAAATGTTTTATAGTCCAAAGTGGTTGGAAGAAATATTCTAAACAGATACCATAATCTTGACAACAGATTAAACTACTAAATTACAAAGTATGTATGAGAAGCAGGCAATAGACATAGGAAAACACTAACACATATAACTGTTTCATATAAATGCACCTGAACATCTGATGAAGAAAAAGCACTGTTTCTTGTTTGACAGTTTTGAATAATGCCAAAGGCTAACTTCTGTTGTTAACCTTAGAAAAATATGTTGTTGTAGTAAACAGTATTGTTATTTATCTGCCATTTTATCAAGTATTATAGCTATTAATGGTATAAACATGATGTTTCTGTGATAACGAAAAGTGTTTGCTCATAACTTTATATATATATTATAAATAATTGAGATATAGATAAGTGGTACATCATGTTCAGTCAAGGAATCCTGACTTTCTTATTTGAGTAAGAATTTACTAGTGTGCAGAAGGGCTGCATAATCTATGCTTTTATCAGAGTATAAAACATCATACGAATGAGTAAAAGTTTTGTATGCTGTGAATAATAGCATACTGTGTATAAAGCACATCATTATTTTTTTAAGATGGTTGATAAGTGGTAAAGAAAAACAATAATTGATCTAGAAAACTGCAGAGTGCTATCAATGTTCTTTTGATATATGAGAAAGTTGTTCATCCTCAGTACTTCGCAGGATGTACAAATCTAATCCAGTGTAGAAGTGTAATAAAATTTACTGTAATAGCATATACCAACATACAACAAATCACTTTAAACTGATTTTTTTCTGATATTATATTATTCAAAACTTATTATCTTCACTTTCTAGCACCCTGTGGAAGCCGGTCAACAGGCTCTGAAGGAACTGTATTATCACCAAACTACCCCAAGAATTATAGTGTTGGTCACAACTGTGTTTACTCTATCACTGTTCCTAAGGAATTTGGTAAGTAGATCTGGTCTCATTCGTATCTTTTTGTTGCTTGGATACTTTCAACAATTCTGGATGATTTGTATGATTGCTTTTATATTAAACATATTAACGTGAAAAAGCTGTTTTAAACTGAAATTTCTGGTTATACTTTTTATCATTTTTATAGTGCACTATTTTCTCAGAATGCTTATATTTACCATTCTCTTTTGAAATTACTGTTGTTCATTTATTTTTTTCTCACTGTGAAAACGAACATGTAACTTAGAATATTGCTGTGATGCTAGCCAAATATATTAGTGGTACCAGTTAAGGTTTCTTTTCACCCAAGATCATGTGCCAAGGCTCTAGAAAGTGTAGCATAGCTCCAGTAAGTCCACATAAGCAGGGGAAGCAATGTTTGTCTTAAATCTATGGTAATATTGCTGTCATAATCCTTGGCTTGTCTGCATCATGAGGCAATGGCATAGTCTTTCCTGAGGAATGAAATTAGAGCAGCATGTGTCTGTCTGGTTTTTATAGATTCCCAGACCCTCCATCAAAACTTCATTCCCATCCTAACATTTTTTCTGATGACTAGATGAATCTTTTAAACATGTCTTCTGTCTCACACAAAGACAGGGCTTTTACAGCACCGTTTTATCTCTCTGGATTTATGAATTATTTTATCTTACTTTATTATTAAACAATGCCTATGATGACAGCTGATAGTTTGTTGTTCACTGTGACTCCTTGGTAAGCAGTATGCCACATACTGAATATAATTTATTCTTTAAATATCCGTGCTTCAGATTTATGCTTGGATAAGTAGGACTTTATTCTGACCCACTGCTCACATTTCAGTTCGTCAAATAACAGGTGCCTGGGGATGGGGATGGGTATTTATTAATCTTCCTTCATGTTGATTCTGCAAACATTTTATCCAAATTAAAGACAATGCTTAAATTGCTGTGTATCCATCTGCCATACTCATGATGACTGAACTCCCTTAATATCCAATTAATTTGTTCTTATGTATAGCATAGAGGTGCATAGGCTACTACAAAATAAACAGGTTTTTAAAAGTATTGTCTCCTAAGCCATGGGAATCTCTACTTAGTCCTCTAGAACATTCAGAAAAAAATATAATTTTGCATAATTCTTGAATTATTTCTAGCTGTTACAAGCATATGCTTTTGACCTGGCTAATTTGTTTTAGATAAACTGGAAAGACTATGTCCTCCCATTTCCATCAAATCTAATACTTCTTCATTTATGACACAGATGTCAACAGGTAAAGAGTTAAAATTACTACAATAAAGGATTTAAAATGTTAATGCTCTTTATAATATCTAATATATAATATTAATATCTTTGACATTCAGGATGGAAATGTAATTTTGTGATTTGTGGAAATAAAGACAGAATTCCCAAAACAAGACATGGAAATGAGGAAAAATCCCACTATTCTGCATAGTTACTTGGAATAATTTGACAAATATTCATTTTCTTTACACACTAAGCATGTTAAGAACAGTATTAAGGAATTCTGTTTGACCCTTTCACAGTGCTTATACAAAAAAACCAAAAATACTGATGCGAAGAAGGAAAATCATGGTTTAGATATGATTAACCCTGACATACAAGGATTCAGCGACGTATTGGGGGTATGATTATGATAGAGTATCTGTTATTTCTTTCAAGCTCTTTGTCTGTCCTACCTCGGGATAGACCTTTACTCTGTATTTTGACAATTACACCAGGTACCTGTAGAATAGATCATGGAAGTATTTAGTCCACTTTTGTGAATACAGAAAACATGAATGCTTGTGTGTTGAAAGAGAAAGGGAAAAAACTTACCTGGCAGTAGCCATTCAAAAATGAGGATGACATGACACATCAAATAGGCCAAAACAAGTATTTCTATTTTAGCTGCTTTCTTTCAACAATACTCCTACAGTAGTAGGGAGCAGAATTCCTTGCACCCAAAAGCTCAAATTTTAAAATATGAATCTTTGTTTGAATTATACAGTGGTGTATTTTTTTTTTGTAAGTTATTAATATGGTTTTTTTCCTGACCTATGCTCTTTCTCTAATCTGTTGTTACTAAAATTATTCCAGTAACAAACATTAAGAAAGTCAAAGTAATTTTGACAATCGATTTAACCTGTTTTCTGCACTCAAGGTAATTATTTGTCTCAGTCTGAAATTTTAAAGATTTGTGTAATGAATGTGTTTTATCTAATAGCTTTCATCCCTATTAAATACAATATATTCAAGTACAGTTGCAGAGAAGGATAGCTATAACTTTTTAATGCTGAGCTGTTTAAGATCAGTTGTAGGAAATTATTACCTGTAACTATTATTTTGGGTCCTGATAGGAGACATTGCATTAAGAAAAGAGTCTTTGCTTGCACTACTTGATATGGATTGTGTAGGGGTCACTCACTGACAAGATGGTCCCCAAAAAATGCTGGCCTTTGTGGATAAAACCACCAGATCTCATCTTGAATTCACTTGCTAATGTGCATCATGACATGTAGATTTGTCAGAGATTATTCACAATAACAAAGAGTTGAAACAAGGGTTTTGGAGAATGAAAGGGTACTCCAGCAAAGCTGCTAATGTAAGATAATTTAAAGTAATTTTCCTAAATAAAACAGCAAAAGCTCTTCTTCCATAATCTTCCCTATGGCTCCAACTTTCAATGTGAGATATAGCATTCAAATATTTGCTGAATGAACCTCTTCAGGAACTATTTTGTCATCTAATACAGTATATGAGATCTTATAATAGAGTACAGTTTAAAAGAAAAGCTAAAACCAGGTCAATATAGAAAAAAACACGAACAATGGAATAGCATATTCAGTGTGTAGAAGGGAACTCATTGGCCTGGATTAGTTTTTGATGGACTGAAAAGAAAAGCTATTTCATGTGCAGCTTTTCAGGTTCTCAAGCCCAAAATTCTGTGGAAAAATCATTGCAGTGTGGACTTTTTTTCAATGTTTCATTATTCTGTCATGCAGAATCACAGTTGCAATATTTCATACCATGACAGGTTTAAGCAAGAAGATAAACGATTCACAAAAGCACACAGTATGCCACAGGCAAAATCTTTTGTAAACATGGAAGACTCATCTTTGACACTCTCCCACTGATATTTTAAAATGGTGTAATGACCGTTAATTGTTCAACACTGAAATCCAGCACTGGTTACAATTAAAATGCAGATGTTTGAGATTTTATTTTGGTTTCCTGATGCACATGAATTAATTTGTATGCTCTGCTCTGCATGTGTCATATATACTTCTATTTCAATTAATATTTTTAACAGTAAAATAATTTTTTTATCAACTTGCCTCAGCAAATGGCTTTCCTTTCTGTTAGAGCAAAAAGATAGGTTGAACATACACAGTAAGATATGTAAGTGCAGTTTATGAGCTATGATATCAGAAAATTAAGTATCGATTCTCAGTGACCATCAAAAAATATGAAATTTAAATCAGAGCTCTTTTTTCCTACAAAGAAGCTAAAAAACATGTATATAATTGGGAAAATGTCTAGTTACTATGGAGACTGTACATTTGCTTTACATTTACAGCAAGATATAATATTAAAAAAATGACAAGCGCTTTATTGATAAGCATGACATTTTGGGACAAGATTTCTTAGAATTATGGCAATGAAGGTAGACCCAGTTTGCTTACTATAAACAGGGAAGTTAAAATCCACTATTCTCTTCAATTCCTGAATAACTGGCTTGTATTCACAGATAGCTTTCTATAAAACAGTTATACCATTTTCAGCTTTTCCTTGTGTCTTTTCTTGAATTTCTATGTTATGAGGTAGCCCTGAATTATTGTAAATAAACAACAGAGAGAAGAAACAAATAGAGCCAAACAGCAGGGGGTTGGGATGATGATGATGATGATGATTATTATTATTATTATTATTATTATTATTTAGCTCCTTTAAAGACTAATTTTTTACAAATACTGGAAAGTACATGTACAACTTTTATTCCGCCAGTGAAGACACACATTGAGCAAACAATGTTGTCAACGTGTTTTCTGTTAACAGCTCACTGCATCTAGGACTGTTAGACAGCTTAAAAGCTGTGTCACACTAGAGTTATTTCAGTACTGTTTGATTTGATTTCAACCTCAGTTTACATTTGGAAAGAAAAAAAAGATAGGCAAGGACAGATCATAAGTAGCAGAATGTCCCAAATGGCAACCTCACATCAAGAAGGAATAAGAACCAAATGGTATTTATGATAATACTTAGCTGCGTTAAAGTAAAACATTTGCTTTTAATAACTTGAATCCATCATCACTGCTGTGTACATCTTACTTTCATTTAAGAATTGTGGCAGACACACATGGACTGATGTTTTTAAAATGTGGAGGATTTAACTCTCCATCTTAAATTATAATGGATGGAAATGTCTGGCTGAATATCTAGCTTTAATGTTTTTAACTGTGAACTAAGCAATTATGGAATTAAGTAATACTTTGCTGAATGGGAGGTAGAGATGATAGAAGATGATCTGAAATATCAAAATGCTACCATAGGCAGGAATCTTATTCTGTTTCCTACCTTCTTTTCATACAAGTAACCACTTCAAAGTCAGTGGGACTGCATTGTCCAAACCATGATTACTTGTCAGCAAAATGGAGTGAAACCACAAAGACTGCTCCAAATGCTTGTATGCCCAACTGTATAAAGGCTCAAGACACTAATTTCAGGAGAAAGAGACAATGATCCAGCTTGTACCATGTATTTTATAAAAACTAAGTCAGCCCACCTTTCCTTCCCAAAAAGAGAATGACTTCAAAATCACATGACTTCCAAGAAAAGTGATCATTATTTATTTGTACATTTTGAAAAATATTTTTTTCCAGGTAATCATAAAACTGTATTTTTTAAGACAAATTCTTCTACTTTTTGCATATGTATTTACAAGAATTTGGCATGAAGACAGAAAAGCTGACTGTATCACAGGACATTTCATATAAAAACTAAAAATATTTTAAAAAGATGAATCACTTAATCCAGAAATTTAATGAAATTCAATTTAGTTAAGCATGACAACTAGTTAGATTAGGTGTATGGTAGTTCAGTTTTCTGAATTATTTTCTCAGTTTTCTGAAGTATAGAGTGAACATCATGCAATACTGAGGTTGTACATACAAATATTATTAACAATAGGAAGACGTATTTGCTGTATGAGTAAAACCAATAGATGATAGGAAGTTCATGCGCCTTTTCCTTTTTTGTTGGCATTCTTTCAACTCTGTTGCCCTGTTGTCATTTCTCTTTTTAACACCATTCTGTTAATGCAAGATTTTTGAAGGATCTTGTACTAGCATCTGAAAACATTAGAATGATGTTTAGTAAATTTTTAAAACTGAGCTTCGATAGATCAGCATTAAAAAGTGTATGGAAGTCCTTTTCTTCAATTTTCTCCAGTCAGCTAACTAAGCTTCATTCAAAAGTACATAGACAGCAGTGTTATCTGTGATTGAATTTAGAAACTCTGACCAGAACTGAGACATCATTGTGCAAAGGGTATCAGGCAGACACAGAAGTGGTTTTCATCCCAGAGACGATAAGCCTAATTAAGGTAATATGCAATCAGACATACAATTGGCAAAGTATTCTTTTTTTTTGGGGGGGGATGTATTATCAGTATGGAAAGGAAACATCTGCAACATTGGTGTAAATGCTGCTTTATGTTAATTTAGCTCATTGCCAGAATATTATTTCGATTTGAAAATTCTCTGAGTGGACTTAACTCTGGCGGGTACATGTCTTTTCATTTGAGTCTTTTGTCAAGTTAATTCTGAGAGTTAATGAAGAACACTGAATGGGGATAAGAATGGAATCAGGTTGCCTAGAGCCAGAAAAATATGTAGGTTGTGTACATTGTGCTAGAAACAAATAATACACCCTCCCACCACAATGGAAATTGAATATTCTCATTGTGCATTCAATGTGCATTGAATGACTGAATATGAATTTATTTTCCACTATTATTTTGATTAAATATAAAAAATAAACTATTTGTTTGAAATGTACAATGCATTTTTAAGGCATGGTTTATTTCTTCCTTAAAGTAAGAATATTATATAGCTATATGATAAATACAATAAAAATGGGTAGAATCTAGCTTATTGTACTGTGTGCATTTTAACAAGAGAAGAATGTATAGGTGGTGAGCCAGAAACATAAGAAAATTTAGTAGTCTATCTTCTGCACAATAAATGGACATAAAAAGCTTAATGGGGAAAAAAAAAATCTTCATCCTTCAGTGTAAGATCTGGACATTTGGAGTCAGATGCAGTGACGTGATTTGTGTTTTAATCTGTATAATCCAAGTGGGGATGCTCTAAATCTGTGAATGTATCTTGTCTTGAAGAGCTGCCCTTAAACATTGCTGATTGATGTGCATATATATTTTAGGCTTACATGCAAAGCAAATAGGTGTATATACATGTAATTTAATCCTTTGACGGGACATGTTTCCTCTTGGTTTAGTTAGGTACGTAACTATGGAAGTTAGATATCTAGCCTAAGCCATTCAGATGCTTGCTTTAATCAACAGAGAGAGATACATATTCCCATGCCATGATTCATCCCATCTAAAACATCTATCTGCAGTTTTTGGAAGGAGATAAATTCTTTGTAATTTAAAAGAAGCAGCACAGCCTCATTTTGTCATATTTGTTCTGGCAGCTACCGTGGGTTAAATGAATTAGAGAACATTGCTGCTAGTGTAATCTACATCCATCCAGTAGTCATGTTGCACACACATAGCTTCATGATTTTATCTTGTGGGTATATGGTAAGGCTGGCAATTTCAGATATGTTTCAGTTAGTAGCCGTTTAGGGGCTTGAGCTTGGGTGATCCAAATTCAAGCTTTACTTAGTGATTCCTCATCCTCAAATCTTTTAAATCTAACACTGGAGGCAAACAAAATCTGTGTCTTATTATTAAGCATATATTTGAAAATAACATTCCTGCTTGTTTAAGTGAAGTTAGATCACATACTGAAGAAGAATTTCAGGTGATGGACTGCATTATATTAGATATTCTACAGGAACAGGAAGTCATGGCCTATGGCCTGTCTACACAATGAATACATAATGGATTTATGTTGCCATCTGGAAAAAGAAAATGAAAGGCAGAACTAGTTATATGCTGGAAATATTTTTGTTGTGTTTTGTTGGGGTTTTTTTGTTTCTTTGTTTTGTTTTTTAACAAGTATTAAGTACTTTCTTCTCCAGAATATATAAGAAATGTACCTTAAAGTGCTACTTAAAATATAAATATTTTCAGAGTTTGGTATAAAATGAATTATAATGGAAGAATTTAGGTTACATATGCAAACTAGGAAATTATTTTCCCATTGATGTAAAAATTTCTTTCTTTGAAGTATATTTTGCAAGTTTTAACAAGGTTGTGTGAAAGATTTTTATTTTTCATTATATTTCAAACACAGCAATAATGCTAACTACTTAATTCAGATATGAATAGGCCAGTAGCAATATATTGTATATTGAAGATACCTGGTAGATAGTGAATATATTTTTATCATACTGTTAAGTACACATGAGTTACTGTGCTACCTGCTCTCCATAAAATAGCTGGAGATTGCAGTCTAAGATTTTGGGAGAATAGAGGTGAGCATTAGTTGTATAACTATTAACTTCTGGTTTGCTTTTCTAATTCAAGGCCAAGTTTGTGTCATTCAGATGCTGAGTATATAATTTAAAGACATGCCAGAAGGTCATTTCACATCACTTTCCACTTATCTATGAATCTCCTAGGTTTATGAGAGGAAGGACTGGCAGGTTTTATATATGCAAACTCACAGCTGGGGAGTATTTCATTCATTGGTTCAGTGCTTAACGTGCTTGCCAAGTGAGCGGATGCCAATAAAAAAGTCACCATAGGGTGACTTTTAAAGGAGATGAAACTATTCAATGTATTTTTTAAATAAAATTTGAGATTTACTATTTTAGTTGCTTAATACGATTTGAAGTCACTTTTTCAATGCTGTTTTTAGATTTGTTCAATAAAAATGATTAGTTTTGGCTCAAATATTAATGATGTTTTTTATGAGAGGAAGGACTTGCAGGTTTTATATATGCAAACTCACAGCTGGGGAGTATTTCATTCATTGGTTCAGTGCTTAACGTGCTTGCCAAGTGAGCGGATGCCAATAAAAAAGTCACCATAGGGTGACTTTTAAAGGAGATGAAACTATTCAATGTATTTTTTAAATAAAATTTGAGATTTACTATTTTAGTTGCTTAATACGATTTGAAGTCACTTTTTCAATGCTGTTTTTAGATTTGTTCAATAAAAATGATTAGTTTTGGCTCAAATATTAATGATGTTTTTGAATATAATAATGGCAAATTTAATACAGACCACTAAATAGCTTAAGCTATTGAGTTTGACTATAAAGACATGGCAACAGTATAGCTGTCTTTTTAATAACCTAATAACAAAGTGGAATGATGATAAGACCACATCTGTGGTCTTCGAAGAAATTGAGGGCTTCATAATGAGTAAAATAATTTGACTATAATGCCAATGAATTGATGAAAGACTTCTGAAGATTTATTTTTTCTTTCTGAGCAGTGTGACTCCAGCCGCTCCAAATATTTAATTATCAAACCTTGTTCACAGAAAAGGCTGTTATTAAAATAGCTGAAATTAGTCTGTGTTCCTGATTCCAAATGACAGAGGACAGACTACATTACATTTGTCACTTACATGCTTTCCAATACATGTTACTATCCTGAGAAGACTAAGTGGTGGCAGATTTTCTAAACAATTCTGTTTTTTTGTTAGGTTCACTTCTTAGGACAGGATTGAAGTACTTTACCAGCACAATACCAAAAGCTTGCATCACCGTTGATTAGGTCCTTTTAACGTAAAGTTATATTAACAATGAAGGTGTCATTTTTACTCTTAATCTCTGTATGAGTGAAAAAACTGCTTTCTCACTCTTCAAGCCTGGACAGCATGGGGTTGATTAGGTGGTGCAAAATTGCTTACTTCTGACCAGCAGACTTCTGAGATTGCATCCTGCCCCCCTGCCAACAAATGTCTGCACTAGATGGGAGCCTTCCTCATTCCTCCTGTTGGAACAAGGCCACAGTCCACCTCAGAATTCACCTAGCTGCGTATGAAGCCAGGCAGAGAGCAGGTAAGCTCTCTCTGGAGAGCCTGACTCTTCTAGGATTAGCTAGGCTGTGGAAATTTATAGTTCTTCTCTTCATTCCTAGGAAATACAGATAACAAAATAATCAAGGGAAAGCAGTTACATCAGTCTTTCCTGATGGAAAAAAGAGCTCTTACAGCTTGTGATTCTTCTAGAATCATTAATTTTGCATATATGACTACATAAAATCCCAGACAACTGGAAAGGCTAACAGTACTTCTATTTAGAACAAGATATAGTATGATAGGGTACACTTCTCAGATGATAGAAATGAATGAGGCTTCAATTTCCCTCAGGCTAAAGAAAGTCTAGAACTCTATTCACCTACTCACCTAGTTCTTTAAATAATGGGCTATACAAAATTATGAAAAATGCAAATCATACCAGCCCCACAAACCAGTCTAGACTTCATCTAAGCCAACAAGGCGACGGGCTCTGGAGTGGAGGATCACGCCGGGGGACCCTTCCTGAAGCAGCAAAACCGCGGCAAAACCCGCGAAGGCAAAAGCGCAGGGGGCTCCCCAGCGC
>NW_008795125.1:488768-492021 GCF_000699145.1 Aptenodytes forsteri | reverse complement strand
AAAAGATGTGTAGATGAGGCGCTTAGGGATATGGTTTAGTGGGTATGGTGGTGTTGGGTTGACGGTTGGACTCGATGATCTTAGAGGTGTTTTCCAACCTTAATGATTCTATGATTCTATGATTCTGTAAGCAAATGGTGTTCTACTAGGAGGACTGGTAAATTTGGCCTTATAACTCGGATACTAAGTTCTGGAAATAACTCTTCCTGGCTTCAGAAAAGGAATGAATAGTCATCATTCCTTAGTTGTTTATAAATATAATTAGCTTTCATTTAAATCACCTGAAAATTTTTGAAGTTAAATGTAACTTCATTTACATGAAGTTTAACAATGGCCTGTAAGGCCATTGGACCAGGCTTTTCTTTCTCTTTTTTTTTTTTTTTTCCTTCTGTGTTTTCCCACCTTTGTAGCTGCAAAAGTCATTAGGAAAGTCATCCTAACAGAACAAATGAGGAGTCTCCAAGTGCCTACTCCCTGATACAGAAATTTCACTGGCTGGCAGTAAGAGACAGAGTAACCTGGCCAGGGAATCTGTGAGGAGTCTTTGTGACCATTGCCAAGTTTCCATCTTGAGGCATTCTGCTATATTTCAGAGGAGTTCGTTAGGATCAGATTAGCATCAAGGAACTGCAAAAAAACCTTTTACAAAAGTCTTTTACTCATAAAACTTTTCACTATTAGGCCCTGCTCATGTAGTTATAATCCATACGTCTCACCTTTCCTCTTCATTATATTCTTTTGGATATAAAACATTCCTCTCTCAAGAAAGCTTATCTGTATTGACTCAGAAGTTTGTGTTCACCACTGTGTACAGAGATACAGTCTTCAAAGATTCAGGATTTCTCTCAGTGATTTCCCTGCAATTACCTTTGTTTAGAAAACAAATAAAAATGTGTTTGCAATCCTCACTAAACTTTGCTTTGTGTTTCTTCCAATTGCAGTCCTGACTGCAGAAACAGATGATTATTCCACACTCTTGAAACAGAACCTGTGAGCACTCTATTTTACTGAAGAAAGGTTGTTTTTTTCAGCTGTTTGCTGTTTGTATCCAGTTATTCATTTATAGTCATTTAAAAAGAAATATTCTAGTTAAACTTGGGATAGAGCTGAATTGCATCTACTCTGTTAACATAAGTAAATTTCAGAAAAATGTGATTAAATCCTCCAAGGAAAAAAAAACCAACTTGGAAGCCAGACTCTTGCACACATTTTGTTTCAAAAAAACCTTTTTTATAAGAGTTTAGAATTTGAAATGTATTTTGAGAAGTCATTAAAAGACTGTCAAAATATGGCTATTCGATGAGAGGAAATTGCTTTGAGTTGCTACTTAGACAAGACGATGAATTTGTTTTGAGGGCAGGTGTGCAAAGCCAGTGAAGGATAATAGTCCTATTGTTTCTGATAGGTTCCACCTGGGGTATGTCAATTAGGCAGGAGAATGGAAGAGGACCATATCATTTGATGATTACAAGGGATAAATAGCAGAAGTGATGGGAAGAAAAGGAAAAGTAGTATACATATGGATGGATACATATGCATGCATGCATGTTGTCAAAGGGTAAAGCCTCCCTGAAAGCAACACTCAGCTAATGAGACTTACCCAGCTTTAACCTATTGTGCGAGCATTGCATGCGCTGGGAAGAAAAAGACAAACACAAACTTTGTTGTTGTCATGGGGTGAGACCTACCCAAGAACACTGCTCAGATAAAAGACACCTCTACCACATCTGTCCAGGTCTAACAGATAAAATTATTCCAGTATGTGCAGAAAAGAAGAAAAAATTCCACAGATGAACCTTGTGAAATGTTACCCTGGAAATGGTATGTATAATTGTATATATAGGCATCAGGATGCCAGGCAAGACTCAGACATGTCAAGCATTTGGTGCAAGTATTCTGTTTCCCTGCATGTATGGTACCAGTCACAGCTTGACCGGAGGAGCTGGTATCTTGCCCGGTGTGAGTGTGAAGTTATATATATGTCATAGAACAGAAATATTAGACTATCACTACCTACTTCTATCCACTACATTATCCACCCTGCTTTGTAAATATATTTAGGATTATATGTCATTGAGTGGTGTGGTTGTCTTGTGACTATTGCACCCCAAATTCCACTCTAACAGTGTACGTATTATATGTAACATTGGATGGACCTCTCTGCTTTTTGCTTTAATACTTGATGCCTGTGTAGACCTGTCATTTTAAATATATGTGATGGTGAACACCCACTTGCACTGTTTAGAAGTTATCATATTCAATCAGAAATAGGTTTCTACAAAACCTGTTTTTTGTGAGGTTTCTTTTCATGATTGAATCACCAAGTCAAACTGTTATTTCTCCAAGCCATTTGTTCCTCCTGCTCTCTTTTTCCCTTTCCCAGTCTCTATAAAGGACTGTGGATCCTTAAGCAAACTGTTTTGTCTATACCTTCTTGTCTATACTTTCAGTGGTGGCGTCAAGGGGATAGTAAAAATCCTCAAAATATTAACATGTATTACTAAAAATTATTAAAGATGTTGAGGCTTCATATTGTGTTGTGTAGAGAGGGTAAATCTTATAATAATATGACTTTGGTGGTTATTTGGTATAAGTATTGTTGACCAATGCCTGGTAATTTACAGGAAACAGTATTTTAAGAAAAAGTTCATGTCTTCACTTTGTATGTCATGTCCAATTAAATATTTAATTTTAAATTCACTTTTAAGATCAAAGTAGAAAGGTAAACCCTTAAATTAGTTTAATATACCTCTAAGATAAGCATTCTTATTTTTATTTACAATGTTACGCTACTGATCCACCTTTCTCTTCTTTTTCATGGACTCATAGAATCCTAGAATCACAGAATTATTTAGGTTGGAAAAGACCCTTAAGATCATAGAGTCCAACCATTAACCTAACACTATCAAGTCCACCACTAAACCATGTCCCTAAGCACCACATCTACACGTCTTTTAAATACCCTCAGGGACAGTGCCTCAACCACTTCCCTGGGAAGCCTGTTCCAATGCTTGACAACCCTTTTGGTGAAGAAATTTTTTCCTCATGTCCAATCTAAACCTCCCTTGGTGCAACTTGAGGCCATTTCCTCTTGTCCTATTGCTAGTTACTTGGGAGAAGAGACCAACACCCACCTCGCTACAACCTCCTTTCAGGTAGTTGTAGAGCGTGATCAGGTCTCCCCTCAGCCTCCTCTTCTCCAGGCTAAACAACCCCAGTTCCCTCAGCCGCTCCTCAGAAGACTTGTTCTTGT